>NW_026543232.1:0-41430 GCF_028750875.1 Macrosteles quadrilineatus | reverse complement strand
TATTTGCATATTGTGAGGGAATTTCTGTGTGTGTGTCGATTTCGTTATCTTATCGCCAAAGATAGTTCAGCAGTGCTGGGTTTAAATTTCCAGGGGTCGATGTGAATCAACAAAATATTGTTGATGTGAAATTCCACTCAATATTAATTTCGATTCGAATAATCTAAAGTGTCGATCGTCTATGTTTAATCAAAATCCTTTATTGAAATGATAGGGTAACTCAGTGAAATGTGCGAACCAGTTGTCGCTATTCACTCATCATCGTTACCCTATCAGACGCAAGAGAAAACGTCGTCGTGTATAATCTATGTGTCGTGTTATCTGTTAATTCAATTCTCGCGTTAGAGTCTATTTCAAGAATTAGGTTCGATAGCTTGTACAGCTAGTTAGGATGCTGAATGTTCTTCGAGCAAACTAGGATCGGTATCAAAGGTTATAGGATCAAACTAAACCTTGCTACGCTCCGATCGTTACCCTAACCCCACGCAAATGCGCTCTATACAACCAAGAGGGTAAGGATAGATAGCCTGCACAGCTAACTAGGATGCTGAATATACTTCAGCAATCTAGGATAGGTTACGGTAGGTTAATCGTTACCTAAACGCCCGTATGAACCTCGGTCGCTACCCTAAACCCCACGCAAATGCACTCTAAACAACAAAGAGGTTAAGGATAGATAGCCTGCACAGCTAACTAGGATGCTGAATACACTTCAGCAAACTAGGATAGGTTACGGTAGGTTAATCGTCACCCAATCGCCCGTGTGAACCTCGTTCGCTACCCTAAACCCACGCAAATGCGCTCTAAACAACAAAAAGGTTAAGGGCAGATAGCCTGTACAGCTAACTAGGATGCTGAATATTCTTCAAGCAATCTAGGATAGGTTACGGTAGGTTAATCGTTACCTAAACACCCGTATGCACCTCGTTCACTACCCTAACCCCACGCAAATGCGCTCTAAACAACCAAAAAGGTTAAGGGCAGATAGCCTGTACAGCTAACTAGGATGCTGAATATTCTTCAAGCAATCTAGGATAGGTTACAGTAGGTTAATCGTTACCTAAACACCCGTATGAACCTCGTTCGCTACCCTAAACCCACGCAAATGCGCTCTAAACAACAAAAAGGTTAAGGGTAGATAGCCTGTACAGCTAACTAGGATGCTGAATATGCTTCAGCAATCTAGGATAGGTTACGGTAGGTTAATCGTTACCTAAACGCCCGTATGAACCTCGTTCGCTACCCTAAACCCACGCAAATGCGCTCTAAACAACAAAAAGGTTAAGGGTAGATAGCCTGTACAGCTAACTAGGATGCGGAATATGCTTCAGCAATCTAGGATAGGTTACGGCAGGTTAATCGTTACCTAAACGCCCGTATGAACCTCGTTCGCTACCCTAAACCCACGCAAATGCGCTCTAAACAACAAAAAGGTTAAGGGTAGATAGCCTGTACAGCTAACTAGGATGCTGAATATGCTTCAGCAATCTAGGATAGGTTACGGTAGGTTAATCGTTACCTAAACGCCCGTATGAACCTCGTTCGCTACCCTAAACCCACGCAAATGCGCTCTAAACAACAAAAAGGTTAAGGGTAGATAGCCTGTACAGCTAACTAGGATGCGGAATATGCTTCAGCAATCTAGGATAGGTTACGGCAGGTTAATCGTTACCTAAACGCCCGTATGAACCTCGTTCGCTACCCTAAACCCACGCAAATGCGCTCTAAACAACAAAAAGGTTAAGGGTAGATAGCCTGTACAGCTAACTAGGATGCTGAATATGCTTCAGCAATCTAGGATAGGTTACGGTAGGTTAATCGTTACCTAAACGCCCGTATAAACCTCGGTCGCTACCCTAAACCCACGCAAATGCGCTCTAAACAACAAAAAGGTTAAGGGTAGATAGCCTGTACAGCTAACTAGGATGCTGAATATACTTCAGCAATCTAGGATAGGTTACGGTAGGTTAATTTGGATAACTAAGACCCCCCACTATCCTTTAATGATCCCAAATAATCAACAGGCTAACGCTAGCTATGCGAGCACTAAAACAGCTATCCTAGGCTATTTATAAAACAGCTATCTATATTCACGCAATCGTTCAAGTCAATGTACGCTACCCAGTACCCCTGTATAGGCCAATCACCGGAGAGTAGGTAGGCAAGATTTAATTTAGAATTATTATTCTTCAACACCAAGCTAACAGCTAAGATGGTGTTTGCTGAGATAACCTATCATTTGGTGTTTCCCCTCAGATGGTAGGATGCTGCACAAATTACTCCAATGCATGGTTATAACAAATTATACTTTTATTCTTCAAAATAATGAAAATCCTTTATAATCTTCCTTATAAATGATATCTAATATTACTATATCAGTAATTAAATGGCAACAGTCTTACTTGGTAAAATTCCTACGATTTGACTGGCTTAAATAGGCTGTGATTCCCAGTTCCTACGGACTATGACTGTTTCAAGTACAGTAGGCCTAATGCTTGAACTCGTCTGTAACAATTTCAAAAGAAATAATAACAGGTAAACTAAAGTAATACTAGTTTCACATAATTGAGGCAAACATAATTAATTTAAGGTGATTTTACAATTTATAAAATACTCTCAGAACATGTGCTTTTTCAATCCAAATGTAACATGAAAGTTGAGTATTTAATATTTGACATTTACAAAGTTATTAACTGACAGACAATCAAAAGAATATATATAATCATAGGTAAAAACATGGCAAACAAGATTATTAACAATACAATACCACATAAATCAATTTTCTTATATTTAAAATGTTTTCTACTTACATTTTCACGAGTTTGTACAATTTTTAAGGGAATCAGCCAACTAAGAAAGATTTGAAGAAACAGCTCATTACAAGAATGACTTTAGTTAATTAACAGCTGTTCTCCAGTTCTGCCAACAAGGTGAAGTGTAATAACAGTCAAGCTAGTTAGCCATTGATCATGATATTATATGTACATTATATATTCTGTGAATTAAAATAATTTAAATTTAATTAACATTTCCCTTACATCAGTATATCAATCAAGTTGGATAATAATAATAAGTATTATTATTATACGAAATAAAGATGTTATTAACCAATCAGTTGTTAGGCTATTATAGCTAGCGGCTATTCAGATCAAAATCAAATGCTATATCGCTAGTCAATGTCGAGGATCCAATCACTAACAACTATAATCAACGGCTAAATATAAACTATTATTCCGGTAGTAGATTCGGTGTTAACTTCGATAGCTATCGATTTCAATACGATTGATAGTTCGGACCAGACGCAAAATAATAACAAAACGTCGAGCAGAACACTGTTGTGCTGTGCGTGGCAAATAGGTTATGTCGTTATTAAATCGTAAACACCTTATAGCTAATTAATTGTGTCTCGTAACTCTCTCTACGTTGAATTAAGTACCAGAAATTCGTTAAGCATACAAGATAGGGTAGTAGGCTATAGAATGGCGTACACTGCCCAAAGGATGCTGCTTATACTTCAGCAAAAGGAGAGGTGTTTGGAAGGCAACATTGAGTTTATATGACGTTATATTACACAAGCTTAGGCTATTGTCACCCTCAAATTATATAGTTCTTCAATAACAACTAGGCTAAGGCTTAACCTATTAAATCACTCCTTAACTGCGATACAAGAGGGTTTAGGTAATTGAGTAGCGTGTTCTGCCCAAAGGATGCTGCTTATGCTTCAGCAAAAGGAGGGATATTGGAAGGTGACACAGAGGTTATGTAATATAAGATGTGTAGGTAAAAATCCTTTAGAATACTCAATTGGCCTTGCTCAACTTTTGCTTTCCTCAATAGCCTAGTGTATGCTAACTCGTTTGGATTTGATATTGCTAGTCGGCAAAATTTCATTAACTTCAAACTAATTATTTCACAATTTAAAATCTAAATTAAATTGCAAAAAATACCAATTGATCACTGATCAAAATCGAAAACCTCGTTTATCGTGAACAAATTATCGCAAATCAATTAATCAATATCGTTCGTGAATATCAAAACGTAAAACTACTAATTTCCCTGAATCATAAAATGATATCAAGTAGGCACTATACCTTAGAGAGAGACGTGTTGATTGGGTCACAAAATGGCACAGACTGTCCGGCGGCGCCCGGTCCCAGTGGTTTTGTTGCACGTCTGGGCCGGTCATGCGCAGAAACCAGTTTTGGCAGTCCGACTCGGCCTCGGCGACGGCTACATCGGTGCTCGCGCTAACTACTTGAGCCTCGCCTCGCCTTGCTTAACCTCAAAATCCTTGGCCGTTCATACTACTTTGATGATCCTCAACTATAAACATTGTTGTCTCCCGATTTTAGCCGTGATATGATAAAAAAAAGTGAGGTGTAAAAAAATCAACCCTTACATCCTCCACTCACTTCGCGGAACAAAAAAAAAGAAACAGAAAAGAAAAAAAACATTCTCAACTTCTTCTAAACCAAAATTCAAATTCTTCCAAACTAAAACACAAATAACGTCAATGTCCTTCGATTTGTAGATCCTACTCCTGGGATCTAAAAACATCTTCAATCTTCTACGGAGTAAAGAAATGAAACTTCTTAACATCAAAACAAAACTGAGCTTTCTCAAATGGCTCACTTCCACGCTGGTGGGGGACAAGTCCCATCTTTCGAATATTTATCCTCTTGATCTCGTTCGTTCCGGGTATCTGGATCTTCATAGTTCGTCTCTTCCCTCGTCTTCTTGCTGGACGATTGGGTCGATTCTCGTCAGACTCTGCTCTCGGAGTGTTCATAGTGAGCTTTTCAAATTTCGTTGGCGTTTTCTTCTTCGGTGGGGGTACATGGGTATGCGGGATGGCCAATTTCTTCACATCAAATCGAGTAGCAGCAGTCTGTTTGGTTGATCTTGATTAACCAATCGAACACTATAAGCACGAGAGGGTTCAGGCTCCAGCCCACAAACTGTAGTGTCTTCTATCTCGGCTCGTTTCCCTGACGGATGTGTAGAATCGTTGACACTCGGAACAGTCCGGCATGGGCCTAGGAAATCCTCTTCAATTTTCACGGCTAATACGTTCAATTTTCTTATTATGTCCATGCCCAAGATTATAGGTGTGCTTAACCCAGGAAGGTAGAATACTTTTAGCTCATGGTTCGCACCTCTTATTGTGGATGGCAGGGCAAAACACTTATTTAAAGTCATTTCCGAGTTGTTGGCCATGGACACCCTGACTTCTTGATTTTCTGGTTGCACCATCCGTTCAATAAAATCAGCGACCTCGTCTCCTATCAAGTTTATCGTGGAACCAGTGTCAATCAGTGCCTTAAAATCTCTACCAAACATCGAAACCTTAACGTACGGCCTAAGGTCTTTCGTTAATTTCTCTGAGTCATAACAGTTAATGGTGCCTAACTGGAAGTTGGAGGTCTTTGCACTTAGTCGATTCTCGGACTCCGGCGACCTCCGTGGTCCATCGTCCGTCTCTCGTTTCCCGACTTCGAGCAGTCACAAGTTGTTGTTCTCGCTCCTGGCTTCTTGCAGTTAAAACATCTGAGTATTCTTGGTTCCTTGCAGAAACTGAAGGTATGTCCCGTCTTCTCACAGTTCCAGCATGTCCTCGAATCGGCTGGTCGTCTTTCACCATCGTAGTATCGTCGATTCTGATACTCTCTTTCATTCACGGTCCTCGCCATATATCGATTTGCGTTTGCTGGTTCACCTCTAACTTGGTTGCTGGCCTTAGAGTCAACTGTTGCTGTATGATGCGAGAATTTCGGTGCCAATCTGCTACGTCCATGGTAGGCAGTTTCGGGTACCAACGCCTGGGCTGGGTTCGGCGGGGGTGTATATTCAGTTCGCTCTCGCAAGCAGGTCTCATAATCTTCAGCGACTTTGATCAGACTTGGCAAGCTCACAAAGTCTCGCCTACGAACATATGTTTTATAGCTCGGGTGCATGTTTCTATAAATTCGGTCTAACTTTTCGTGTTGCGAATATCCTCCTCTCCTTCGAATCAAGGTCGAGATGGCTACAACGTAGGGTTTGAACAACTCCCCTTCCCCTTGTGTTCTCTTCCTAATTTCGTCATCTAAGTGAAGTATATAGCCGGGAGGTAAGTACTGAATTTGAAAATCCCTGACAAAGTCCATGAAGTCACCCCAAAATTCTCGATTATTCCTATACCATAGGATTGCACTGTCCTTCAATAACTCGGGCAACGCCTTCAACATCAACTCAGGGCCTACACTATACGATTCCATCAATTCATTCAAGCGCTCTAAGAAAGATATGGCATCCGATTCTTTCCTTCCATCGAATCTCAAATTCCATTTCCTAACGGTATTACAAAGGGAGGCAGTGTTCGACAGTCTTGGTGAATCTACGTCACCTGCCACCATTGGCCCTTCTCGTCCACTCGTGTGGTTAAAGCCAAAATCCAATTGTTCTGCCAAACCACCTTCATCGTTTGATTGATTGCGTGTGAAGACTGGGGCATAAGACTTCATCCTTATCGGAGTAAGCATCGAGGTTCGCCTCTCGGGAACCCCCACAATTGATCGAGCTGTCTGGTGTGTAGTTGACAAGGTCGCTTGGCGTGGCTTTGAAGCTTGTGTCATCAGCCGTCTGACCTCGTTAAAATCAGCATCAGGTGGAAGACCCAGAAGTTCTCGGATGCTCACGGCTTCTAACTCCAAGGATGCACCCGCTGGTGCTTCTTGAGATGCGTGGTGGAACTCATCATCCTCTTCAATTGCCTCCTTTCCAGCCCGTTGTCGTAACCGTCGAACAAGTTCTGCTCTAAGCTGATTAGCGTTTCCTTCTGGTACAGTTCCCAGCTTGCCTAGCTCGTCTTCAAGCTGCAATCTTGATAACTTGTAGACCCAGCTGACCCTTACTTCTGTATCCGAGGGTGGTCGTTGAGCTGTTCCAGCTGCCGTAGAGCTAGTAGTCGTAGTAGTGGATGTCCGTAGGTCCGCTCCTCCAGACGAGGTCGTGACCGTAGCGATAGGTTGTTGCTCGCCTCCTTGTGACGAAGCGCTCCCGTTGTCACCTTCTTCCATTATATTCAATGCCAGGAGAATCTTGAATGGTCTAAGGAATCTCTCTACGTGATAGAACATCGTTGTTCCTCAAATAAATGGTCTAAAATTCAAATTTCTACTTTTCTTTCAACAATTTCCAAATTTTCGTCAATAACTACTTATTCAGTAGTCCCTGTTCGGGCGCCATAAATATGTGAGGGAATTTCTGTGTGTGTGTCGATTTCGTTATCTTATCGCCAAAGATAGTTCAGCAGTGCTGGGTTTAAATTTCCAGGGGTCGATGTGAATCAACAAAATATTGTTGATGTGAAATTCCACTCAATATTAATTTCGAATCGAATAATCTAAAGTGTCGATCGTCTATGTTTAATCAAAATCCTTTATTGAAATGATAGGGTAACTCAGTGAAATGTGCGAACCAGTTGTCGCTATTCACTCATCATCGTTACCCTATCAGACGCGAGAGAAAACGTCGTCGTGTATAATCTATGTGTCGTGTTATCTGTTAATTCAATTCTCGCATTAGAGTCTATTTCAAGAATTAGGTTCGATAGCTTGTACAGCTAGTTAGGATGCTGAATGTTCTTCGAGCAAACTAGGATCGGTATCAAGGGTTATAGGATCAAACTAAACCTTGCTACGCTCCGATCGTTACCCTAACCCCACGCAAATGCGCTCTATACAACCAAGAGGGTAAGGATAGATAGCCTGCACAGCTAACTAGGATGCTGAATATACTTCAGCAATCTAGGATAGGTTACGGTAGGTTAATCGTTACCTAAACGCCCGTATGAACCTCGGTCGCTACCCTAAACCCCACGCAAATGCACTCTAAACAACAAAGAGGTTAAGGATAGATAGCCTGCACAGCTAACTAGGATGCTGAATACACTTCAGCAAACTAGGATAGGTTACGGTAGGTTAATCGTCACCCAATCGCCCGTGTGAACCTCGTTCGCTACCCTAAACCCACGCAAATGCGCTCTAAACAACAAAAAGGTTAAGGGCAGATAGCCTGTACAGCTAACTAGGATGCTGAATATTCTTCAAGCAATCTAGGATAGGTTACGGTAGGTTAATCGTTACCTAAACACCCGTATGCACCTCGTTCACTACCCTAACCCCACGCAAATGCGCTCTAAACAACCAAAAAGGTTAAGGGCAGATAGCCTGTACAGCTAACTAGGATGCTGAATATTCTTCAAGCAATCTAGGATAGGTTACGGTAGGTTAATCGTTACCTAAACACCCGTATGCACCTCGTTCACTACCCTAACCCCACGCAAATGCGCTCTAAACAACCAAAAAGGTTAAGGGCAGATAGCCTGTACAGCTAACTAGGATGCTGAATATTCTTCAAGCAATCTAGGATAGGTTACAGTAGGTTAATCGTTACCTAAACACCCGTATGAACCTCGTTCGCTACCCTAAACCCACGCAAATGCGCTCTAAACAACAAAAAGGTTAAGGGTAGATAGCCTGTACAGCTAACTAGGATGCTGAATATGCTTCAGCAATCTAGGATAGGTTACGGTAGGTTAATCGTTACCTAAACGCCCGTATGAACCTCGTTCGCTACCCTAAACCCACGCAAATGCGCTCTAAACAACAAAAAGGTTAAGGGTAGATAGCCTGTACAGCTAACTAGGATGCGGAATATGCTTCAGCAATCTAGGATAGGTTACGGCAGGTTAATCGTTACCTAAACGCCCGTATGAACCTCGTTCGCTACCCTAAACCCACGCAAATGCGCTCTAAACAACAAAAAGGTTAAGGGTAGATAGCCTGTACAGCTAACTAGGATGCTGAATATGCTTCAGCAATCTAGGATAGGTTACGGTAGGTTAATCGTTACCTAAACGCCCGTATGAACCTCGTTCGCTACCCTAAACCCACGCAAATGCGCTCTAAACAACAAAAAGGTTAAGGGTAGATAGCCTGTACAGCTAACTAGGATGCGGAATATGCTTCAGCAATCTAGGATAGGTTACGGCAGGTTAATCGTTACCTAAACGCCCGTATGAACCTCGTTCGCTACCCTAAACCCACGCAAATGCGCTCTAAACAACAAAAAGGTTAAGGGTAGATAGCCTGTACAGCTAACTAGGATGCTGAATATGCTTCAGCAATCTAGGATAGGTTACGGTAGGTTAATCGTTACCTAAACGCCCGTATAAACCTCGGTCGCTACCCTAAACCCACGCAAATGCGCTCTAAACAACAAAAAGGTTAAGGGTAGATAGCCTGTACAGCTAACTAGGATGCTGAATATACTTCAGCAATCTAGGATAGGTTACGGTAGGTTAATTTGGATAACTAAGACCCCCCACTATCCTTTAATGATCCCAAATAATCAACAGGCTAACGCTAGCTATGCGAGCACTAAAACAGCTATCCTAGGCTATTTATAAAACAGCTATCTATATTCACGCAATCGTTCAAGTCAATCAAGTTGGATAATAATAATAAGTATTATTATTATACGAAATAAAGATGTTATTAACCAATCAGTTGTTAGGCTATTATAGCTAGCGGCTATTCAGATCAAAATCAAATGCTATATCGCTAGTCAATGTCGAGGATCCAATCACTAACAACTATAATCAACGGCTAAATATAAACTATTATTCCGGTAGTAGATTCGGTGTTAACTTCGATAGCTATCGATTTCAATACGATCGATAGTTCGGACCAGACGCAAAATAATAACAAAACGTCGAGCAGAACACTGTTGTGCTGTGCGTGGCAAATAGGTTATGTCGTTATTAAATCGTAAACACCTTATAGCTAATTAATTGTGTCTCGTAACTCTCTCTACGTTGAATTAAGTACCAGAAATTCGTTAAGCATACAAGATAGGGTAGTAGGCTATAGAATGGCGTACACTGCCCAAAGGATGCTGCTTATACTTCAGCAAAAGGAGAGGTGTTTGGAAGGCAACATTGAGTTTATATGACGTTATATTACACAAGCTTAGGCTATTGTCACCCTCAAATTATATAGTTCTTCAATAACAACTAGGCTAAGGCTTAACCTATTAAATCACTCCTTAACTGCGATACAAGAGGGTTTAGGTAATTGAGTAGCGTGTTCTGCCCAAAGGATGCTGCTTATGCTTCAGCAAAAGGAGGGATATTGGAAGGTGACACAGAGGTTATGTAATATAAGATGTGTAGGTAAAAATCCTTTAGAATACTCAATTGGCCTTGCTCAACTTTTGCTTTCCTCAATAGCCTAGTGTATGCTAACTCGTTTGGATTTGATATTGCTAGTCGGCAAAATTTCATTAACTTCAAACTAATTATTTCACAATTTAAAATCTAAATTAAATTGCAAAAAATACCAATTGATCACTGATCAAAATCGAAAACCTCGTTTATCGTGAACAAATTATCGCAAATCAATTAATCAATATCGTTCGTGAATATCAAAACGTAAAACTACTAATTTCCCTGAATCATAAAATGATATCAAGTAGGCACTATACCTTAGAGAGAGACGTGTTGATTGGGTCACAAAATGGCACAGACTGTCCGGCGGCGCCCGGTCCCAGTGGTTTTGTTGCACGTCTGGGCCGGTCATGCGCAGAAACCAGTTTTGGCAGTCCGACTCGGCCTCGGCGACGGCTACATCGGTGCTCGCGCTAACTACTTGAGCCTCGCCTCGCCTTGCTTAACCTCAAAATCCTTGGCCGTTCATACTACTTTGATGATCCTCAACTATAAACATTGTTGTCTCCCGATTTTAGCCGTGATATGATAAAAAAAAGTGAGGTGTAAAAAAATCAACCCTTACATCCTCCACTCACTTCGCGGAACAAAAAAAAAGAAACAGAAAAGAAAAAAAACATTCTCAACTTCTTCTAAACCAAAATTCAAATTCTTCCAAACTAAAACACAAATAACGTCAATGTCCTTCGATTTGTAGATCCTACTCCTGGGATCTAAAAACATCTTCAATCTTCTACGGAGTAAAGAAATGAAACTTCTTAACATCAAAACAAAACTGAGCTTTCTCAAATGGCTCACTTCCACGCTGGTGGGGGACAAGTCCCATCTTTCGAATATTTATCCTCTTGATCTCGTTCGTTCCGGGTATCTGGATCTTCATAGTTCGTCTCTTCCCTCGTCTTCTTGCTGGACGATTGGGTCGATTCTCGTCAGACTCTGCTCTCGGAGTGTTCATAGTGAGCTTTTCAAATTTCGTTGGCGTTTTCTTCTTCGGTGGGGGTACATGGGTATGCGGGATGGCCAATTTCTTCACATCAAATCGAGTAGCAGCAGTCTGGTTTGGTTGATCTTGATTAACCAATCGAACACTATAAGCACGAGAGGGTTCAGGCTCCAGCCCACAAACTGTAGTGTCTTCTATCTCGGCTCGTTTCCCTGACGGATGTGTAGAATCGTTGACACTCGGAACAGTCCGGCATGGGCCTAGGAAATCCTCTTCAATTTTCACGGCTAATACGTTCAATTTTCTTATTATGTCCATGCCCAAGATTATAGGTGTGCTTAACCCAGGAAGGTAGAATACTTTTAGCTCATGGTTCGCACCTCTTATTGTGGATGGCAGGGCAAAACACTTATTTAAAGTCATTTCCGAGTTGTTGGCCATGGACACCCTGACTTCTTGATTTTCTGGTTGCACCATCCGTTCAATAAAATCAGCGACCTCGTCTCCTATCAAGTTTATCGTGGAACCAGTGTCAATCAGTGCCTTAAAATCTCTACCAAACATCGAAACCTTAACGTACGGCCTAAGGTCTTTCGTTAATTTCTCTGAGTCATAACAGTTAATGGTGCCTAACTGGAAGTTGGAGGTCTTTGCACTTAGTCGATTCTCGGACTCCGGCGACCTCCGTGGTCCATCGTCCGTCTCTCGTTTCCCGACTTCGAGCAGTCACAAGTTGTTGTTCTCGCTCCTGGCTTCTTGCAGTTAAAACATCTGAGTATTCTTGGTTCCTTGCAGAAACTGAAGGTATGTCCCGTCTTCTCACAGTTCCAGCATGTCCTCGAATCGGCTGGTCGTCTTTCACCATCGTAGTATCGTCGATTCTGATACTCTCTTTCATTCACGGTCCTCGCCATATATCGATTTGCGTTTGCTGGTTCACCTCTAACTTGGTTGCTGGCCTTAGAGTCAACTGTTGCTGTATGATGCGAGAATTTCGGTGCCAATCTGCTACGTCCATGGTAGGCAGTTTCGGGTACCAACGCCTGGGCTGGGTTCGGCGGGGGTGTATATTCAGTTCGCTCTCGCAAGCAGGTCTCATAATCTTCAGCGACTTTGATCAGACTTGGCAAGCTCACAAAGTCTCGCCTACGAACATATGTTTTATAGCTCGGGTGCATGTTTCTATAAATTCGGTCTAACTTTTCGTGTTGCGAATATCCTCCTCTCCTTCGAATCAAGGTCGAGATGGCTACAACGTAGGGTTTGAACAACTCCCCTTCCCCTTGTGTTCTCTTCCTAATTTCGTCATCTAAGTGAAGTATATAGCCGGGAGGTAAGTACTGAATTTGAAAATCCCTGACAAAGTCCATGAAGTCACCCCAAAATTCTCGATTATTCCTATACCATAGGATTGCACTGTCCTTCAATAACTCGGGCAACGCCTTCAACATCAACTCAGGGCCTACACTATACGATTCCATCAATTCATTCAAGCGCTCTAAGAAAGATATGGCATCCGATTCTTTCCTTCCATCGAATCTCAAATTCCATTTCCTAACGGTATTACAAAGGGAGGCAGTGTTCGACAGTCTTGGTGAATCTACGTCACCTGCCACCATTGGCCCTTCTCGTCCACTCGTGTGGTTAAAGCCAAAATCCAATTGTTCTGCCAAACCACCTTCATCGTTTGATTGATTGCGTGTGAAGACTGGGGCATAAGACTTCATCCTTATCGGAGTAAGCATCGAGGTTCGCCTCTCGGGAACCCCCACAATTGATCGAGCTGTCTGGTGTGTAGTTGACAAGGTCGCTTGGCGTGGCTTTGAAGCTTGTGTCATCAGCCGTCTGACCTCGTTAAAATCAGCATCAGGTGGAAGACCCAGAAGTTCTCGGATGCTCACGGCTTCTAACTCCAAGGATGCACCCGCTGGTGCTTCTTGAGATGCGTGGTGGAACTCATCATCCTCTTCAATTGCCTCCTTTCCAGCCCGTTGTCGTAACCGTCGAACAAGTTCTGCTCTAAGCTGATTAGCGTTTCCTTCTGGTACAGTTCCCAGCTTGCCTAGCTCGTCTTCAAGCTGCAATCTTGATAACTTGTAGACCCAGCTGACCCTTACTTCTGTATCCGAGGGTGGTCGTTGAGCTGTTCCAGCTGCCGTAGAGCTAGTAGTCGTAGTAGTGGATGTCCGTAGGTCCGCTCCTCCAGACGAGGTCGTGACCGTAGCGATAGGTTGTTGCTCGCCTCCTTGTGACGAAGCGCTCCCGTTGTCACCTTCTTCCATTATATTCAATGCCAGGAGAATCTTGAATGGTCTAAGGAATCTCTCTACGTGATAGAACATCGTTGTTCCTCAAATAAATGGTCTAAAATTCAAATTTCTACTTTTCTTTCAACAATTTCCAAATTTTCGTCAATAACTACTTATTCAGTAGTCCCTGTTCGGGCGCCATAAATATGTGAGGGAATTTCTGTGTGTGTGTCGATTTCGTTATCTTATCGCCAAAGATAGTTCAGCAGTGCTGGGTTTAAATTTCCAGGGGTCGATGTGAATCAACAAAATATTGTTGATGTGAAATTCCACTCAATATTAATTTCGATTCGAATAATCTAAAGTGTCGATCGTCTATGTTTAATCAAAATCCTTTATTGAAATGATAGGGTAACTCAGTGAAATGTGCGAACCAGTTGTCGCTATTCACTCATCATCGTTACCCTATCAGACGCGAGAGAAAACGTCGTCGTGTATAATCTATGTGTCGTGTTATCTGTTAATTCAATTCTCGCGTTAGAGTCTATTTCAAGAATTAGGTTCGATAGCTTGTACAGCTAGTTAGGATGCTGAATGTTCTTCGAGCAAACTAGGATCGGTATCAAGGGTTATAGGATCAAACTAAACCTTGCTACGCTCCGATCGTTACCCTAACCCAACGCAAATGCGCTCTATACAACCAAGAGGGTAAGGATAGATAGCCTGCACAGCTAACTAGGATGCTGAATATACTTCAGCAATCTAGGATAGGTTACGGTAGGTTAATCGTTACCTAAACGCCCGTATGAACCTCGGTCGCTACCCTAAACCCCACGCAAATGCACTCTAAACAACAAAGAGGTTAAGGATAGATAGCCTGCACAGCTAACTAGGATGCTGAATACACTTCAGCAAACTAGGATAGGTTACGGTAGGTTAATCGTCACCCAATCGCCCGTGTGAACCTCGTTCGCTACCCTAAACCCACGCAAATGCGCTCTAAACAACAAAAAGGTTAAGGGCAGATAGCCTGTACAGCTAACTAGGATGCTGAATATTCTTCAAGCAATCTAGGATAGGTTACGGTAGGTTAATCGTTACCTAAACACCCGTATGCACCTCGTTCACTACCCTAACCCCACGCAAATGCGCTCTAAACAACCAAAAAGGTTAAGGGCAGATAGCCTGTACAGCTAACTAGGATGCTGAATATTCTTCAAGCAATCTAGGATAGGTTACGGTAGGTTAATCGTTACCTAAACACCCGTATGCACCTCGTTCACTACCCTAACCCCACGCAAATGCGCTCTAAACAACCAAAAAGGTTAAGGGCAGATAGCCTGTACAGCTAACTAGGATGCTGAATATTCTTCAAGCAATCTAGGATAGGTTACAGTAGGTTAATCGTTACCTAAACACCCGTATGAACCTCGTTCGCTACCCTAAACCCACGCAAATGCGCTCTAAACAACAAAAAGGTTAAGGGTAGATAGCCTGTACAGCTAACTAGGATGCTGAATATGCTTCAGCAATCTAGGATAGGTTACGGTAGGTTAATCGTTACCTAAACGCCCGTATGAACCTCGTTCGCTACCCTAAACCCACGCAAATGCGCTCTAAACAACAAAAAGGTTAAGGGTAGATAGCCTGTACAGCTAACTAGGATGCGGAATATGCTTCAGCAATCTAGGATAGGTTACGGCAGGTTAATCGTTACCTAAACGCCCGTATGAACCTCGTTCGCTACCCTAAACCCACGCAAATGCGCTCTAAACAACAAAAAGGTTAAGGGTAGATAGCCTGTACAGCTAACTAGGATGCGGAATATGCTTCAGCAATCTAGGATAGGTTACGGCAGGTTAATCGTTACCTAAACGCCCGTATGAACCTCGTTCGCTACCCTAAACCCACGCAAATGCGCTCTAAACAACAAAAAGGTTAAGGGTAGATAGCCTGTACAGCTAACTAGGATGCTGAATATGCTTCAGCAATCTAGGATAGGTTACGGTAGGTTAATCGTTACCTAAACGCCCGTATGAACCTCGTTCGCTACCCTAAACCCACGCAAATGCGCTCTAAACAACAAAAAGGTTAAGGGTAGATAGCCTGTACAGCTAACTAGGATGCGGAATATGCTTCAGCAATCTAGGATAGGTTACGGCAGGTTAATCGTTACCTAAACGCCCGTATGAACCTCGTTCGCTACCCTAAACCCACGCAAATGCGCTCTAAACAACAAAAAGGTTAAGGGTAGATAGCCTGTACAGCTAACTAGGATGCTGAATATGCTTCAGCAATCTAGGATAGGTTACGGTAGGTTAATCGTTACCTAAACGCCCGTATAAACCTCGGTCGCTACCCTAAACCCACGCAAATGCGCTCTAAACAACAAAAAGGTTAAGGGTAGATAGCCTGTACAGCTAACTAGGATGCTGAATATACTTCAGCAATCTAGGATAGGTTACGGTAGGTTAATTTGGATAACTAAGACCCCCCACTATCCTTTAATGATCCCAAATAATCAACAGGCTAACGCTAGCTATGCGAGCACTAAAACAGCTATCCTAGGCTATTTATAAAACAGCTATCTATATTCACGCAATCGTTCAAGTCAATCAAGTTGGATAATAATAATAAGTATTATTATTATACGAAATAAAGATGTTATTAACCAATCAGTTGTTAGGCTATTATAGCTAGCGGCTATTCAGATCAAAATCAAATGCTATATCGCTAGTCAATGTCGAGGATCCAATCACTAACAACTATAATCAACGGCTAAATATAAACTATTATTCCGGTAGTAGATTCGGTGTTAACTTCGATAGCTATCGATTTCAATACGATCGATAGTTCGGACCAGACGCAAAATAATAACAAAACGTCGAGCAGAACACTGTTGTGCTGTGCGTGGCAAATAGGTTATGTCGTTATTAAATCGTAAACACCTTATAGCTAATTAATTGTGTCTCGTAACTCTCTCTACGTTGAATTAAGTACCAGAAATTCGTTAAGCATACAAGATAGGGTAGTAGGCTATAGAATGGCGTACACTGCCCAAAGGATGCTGCTTATACTTCAGCAAAAGGAGAGGTGTTTGGAAGGCAACATTGAGTTTATATGACGTTATATTACACAAGCTTAGGCTATTGTCACCCTCAAATTATATAGTTCTTCAATAACAACTAGGCTAAGGCTTAACCTATTAAATCACTCCTTAACTGCGATACAAGAGGGTTTAGGTAATTGAGTAGCGTGTTCTGCCCAAAGGATGCTGCTTATGCTTCAGCAAAAGGAGGGATATTGGAAGGTGACACAGAGGTTATGTAATATAAGATGTGTAGGTAAAAATCCTTTAGAATACTCAATTGGCCTTGCTCAACTTTTGCTTTCCTCAATAGCCTAGTGTATGCTAACTCGTTTGGATTTGATATTGCTAGTCGGCAAAATTTCATTAACTTCAAACTAATTATTTCACAATTTAAAATCTAAATTAAATTGCAAAAAATACCAATTGATCACTGATCAAAATCGAAAACCTCGTTTATCGTGAACAAATTATCGCAAATCAATTAATCAATATCGTTCGTGAATATCAAAACGTAAAACTACTAATTTCCCTGAATCATAAAATGATATCAAGTAGGCACTATACCTTAGAGAGAGACGTGTTGATTGGGTCACAAAATGGCACAGACTGTCCGGCGGCGCCCGGTCCCAGTGGTTTTGTTGCACGTCTGGGCCGGTCATGCGCAGAAACCAGTTTTGGCAGTCCGACTCGGCCTCGGCGACGGCTACATCGGTGCTCGCGCTAACTACTTGAGCCTCGCCTCGCCTTGCTTAACCTCAAAATCCTTGGCCGTTCATACTACTTTGATGATCCTCAACTATAAACATTGTTGTCTCCCGATTTTAGCCGTGATATGATAAAAAAAAGTGAGGTGTAAAAAAATCAACCCTTACATCCTCCACTCACTTCGCGGAACAAAAAAAAAGAAACAGAAAAGAAAAAAAACATTCTCAACTTCTTCTAAACCAAAATTCAAATTCTTCCAAACTAAAACACAAATAACGTCAATGTCCTTCGATTTGTAGATCCTACTCCTGGGATCTAAAAACATCTTCAATCTTCTACGGAGTAAAGAAATGAAACTTCTTAACATCAAAACAAAACTGAGCTTTCTCAAATGGCTCACTTCCACGCTGGTGGGGGACAAGTCCCATCTTTCGAATATTTATCCTCTTGATCTCGTTCGTTCCGGGTATCTGGATCTTCATAGTTCGTCTCTTCCCTCGTCTTCTTGCTGGACGATTGGGTCGATTCTCGTCAGACTCTGCTCTCGGAGTGTTCATAGTGAGCTTTTCAAATTTCGTTGGCGTTTTCTTCTTCGGTGGGGGTACATGGGTATGCGGGATGGCCAATTTCTTCACATCAAATCGAGTAGCAGCAGTCTGGTTTGGTTGATCTTGATTAACCAATCGAACACTATAAGCACGAGAGGGTTCAGGCTCCAGCCCACAAACTGTAGTGTCTTCTATCTCGGCTCGTTTCCCTGACGGATGTGTAGAATCGTTGACACTCGGAACAGTCCGGCATGGGCCTAGGAAATCCTCTTCAATTTTCACGGCTAATACGTTCAATTTTCTTATTATGTCCATGCCCAAGATTATAGGTGTGCTTAACCCAGGAAGGTAGAATACTTTTAGCTCATGGTTCGCACCTCTTATTGTGGATGGCAGGGCAAAACACTTATTTAAAGTCATTTCCGAGTTGTTGGCCATGGACACCCTGACTTCTTGATTTTCTGGTTGCACCATCCGTTCAATAAAATCAGCGACCTCGTCTCCTATCAAGTTTATCGTGGAACCAGTGTCAATCAGTGCCTTAAAATCTCTACCAAACATCGAAACCTTAACGTACGGCCTAAGGTCTTTCGTTAATTTCTCTGAGTCATAACAGTTAATGGTGCCTAACTGGAAGTTGGAGGTCTTTGCACTTAGTCGATTCTCGGACTCCGGCGACCTCCGTGGTCCATCGTCCGTCTCTCGTTTCCCGACTTCGAGCAGTCACAAGTTGTTGTTCTCGCTCCTGGCTTCTTGCAGTTAAAACATCTGAGTATTCTTGGTTCCTTGCAGAAACTGAAGGTATGTCCCGTCTTCTCACAGTTCCAGCATGTCCTCGAATCGGCTGGTCGTCTTTCACCATCGTAGTATCGTCGATTCTGATACTCTCTTTCATTCACGGTCCTCGCCATATATCGATTTGCGTTTGCTGGTTCACCTCTAACTTGGTTGCTGGCCTTAGAGTCAACTGTTGCTGTATGATGCGAGAATTTCGGTGCCAATCTGCTACGTCCATGGTAGGCAGTTTCGGGTACCAACGCCTGGGCTGGGTTCGGCGGGGGTGTATATTCAGTTCGCTCTCGCAAGCAGGTCTCATAATCTTCAGCGACTTTGATCAGACTTGGCAAGCTCACAAAGTCTCGCCTACGAACATATGTTTTATAGCTCGGGTGCATGTTTCTATAAATTCGGTCTAACTTTTCGTGTTGCGAATATCCTCCTCTCCTTCGAATCAAGGTCGAGATGGCTACAACGTAGGGTTTGAACAACTCCCCTTCCCCTTGTGTTCTCTTCCTAATTTCGTCATCTAAGTGAAGTATATAGCCGGGAGGTAAGTACTGAATTTGAAAATCCCTGACAAAGTCCATGAAGTCACCCCAAAATTCTCGATTATTCCTATACCATAGGATTGCACTGTCCTTCAATAACTCGGGCAACGCCTTCAACATCAACTCAGGGCCTACACTATACGATTCCATCAATTCATTCAAGCGCTCTAAGAAAGATATGGCATCCGATTCTTTCCTTCCATCGAATCTCAAATTCCATTTCCTAACGGTATTACAAAGGGAGGCAGTGTTCGACAGTCTTGGTGAATCTACGTCACCTGCCACCATTGGCCCTTCTCGTCCACTCGTGTGGTTAAAGCCAAAATCCAATTGTTCTGCCAAACCACCTTCATCGTTTGATTGATTGCGTGTGAAGACTGGGGCATAAGACTTCATCCTTATCGGAGTAAGCATCGAGGTTCGCCTCTCGGGAACCCCCACAATTGATCGAGCTGTCTGGTGTGTAGTTGACAAGGTCGCTTGGCGTGGCTTTGAAGCTTGTGTCATCAGCCGTCTGACCTCGTTAAAATCAGCATCAGGTGGAAGACCCAGAAGTTCTCGGATGCTCACGGCTTCTAACTCCAAGGATGCACCCGCTGGTGCTTCTTGAGATGCGTGGTGGAACTCATCATCCTCTTCAATTGCCTCCTTTCCAGCCCGTTGTCGTAACCGTCGAACAAGTTCTGCTCTAAGCTGATTAGCGTTTCCTTCTGGTACAGTTCCCAGCTTGCCTAGCTCGTCTTCAAGCTGCAATCTTGATAACTTGTAGACCCAGCTGACCCTTACTTCTGTATCCGAGGGTGGTCGTTGAGCTGTTCCAGCTGCCGTAGAGCTAGTAGTCGTAGTAGTGGATGTCCGTAGGTCCGCTCCTCCAGACGAGGTCGTGACCGTAGCGATAGGTTGTTGCTCGCCTCCTTGTGACGAAGCGCTCCCGTTGTCACCTTCTTCCATTATATTCAATGCCAGGAGAATCTTGAATGGTCTAAGGAATCTCTCTACGTGATAGAACATCGTTGTTCCTCAAATAAATGGTCTAAAATTCAAATTTCTACTTTTCTTTCAACAATTTCCAAATTTTCGTCAATAACTACTTATTCAGTAGTCCCTGTTCGGGCGCCATAAATATGTGAGGGAATTTCTGTGTGTGTGTCGATTTCGTTATCTTATCGCCAAAGATAGTTCAGCAGTGCTGGGTTTAAATTTCCAGGGGTCGATGTGAATCAACAAAATATTGTTGATGTGAAATTCCACTCAATATTAATTTCGATTCGAATAATCTAAAGTGTCGATCGTCTATGTTTAATCAAAATCCTTTATTGAAATGATAGGGTAACTCAGTGAAATGTGCGAACCAGTTGTCGCTATTCACTCATCATCGTTACCCTATCAGACGCAAGAGAAAACGTCGTCGTGTATAATCTATGTGTCGTGTTATCTGTTAATTCAATTCTCGCGTTAGAGTCTATTTCAAGAATTAGGTTCGATAGCTTGTACAGCTAGTTAGGATGCTGAATGTTCTTCGAGCAAACTAGGATCGGTATCAAGGGTTATAGGATCAAACTAAACCTTGCTACGCTCCGATCGTTACCCTAACCCCACGCAAATGCGCTCTATACAACCAAGAGGGTAAGGATAGATAGCCTGCACAGCTAACTAGGATGCTGAATATACTTCAGCAATCTAGGATAGGTTACGGTAGGTTAATCGTTACCTAAACGCCCGTATGAACCTCGGTCGCTACCCTAAACCCCACGCAAATGCACTCTAAACAACAAAGAGGTTAAGGATAGATAGCCTGCACAGCTAACTAGGATGCTGAATACACTTCAGCAAACTAGGATAGGTTACGGTAGGTTAATCGTCACCCAATCGCCCGTGTGAACCTCGTTCGCTACCCTAAACCCACGCAAATGCGCTCTAAACAACAAAAAGGTTAAGGGCAGATAGCCTGTACAGCTAACTAGGATGCTGAATATTCTTCAAGCAATCTAGGATAGGTTACGGTAGGTTAATCGTTACCTAAACACCCGTATGCACCTCGTTCACTACCCTAACCCCACGCAAATGCGCTCTAAACAACCAAAAAGGTTAAGGGCAGATAGCCTGTACAGCTAACTAGGATGCTGAATATTCTTCAAGCAATCTAGGATAGGTTACGGTAGGTTAATCGTTACCTAAACACCCGTATGCACCTCGTTCACTACCCTAACCCCACGCAAATGCGCTCTAAACAACCAAAAAGGTTAAGGGCAGATAGCCTGTACAGCTAACTAGGATGCTGAATATTCTTCAAGCAATCTAGGATAGGTTACAGTAGGTTAATCGTTACCTAAACACCCGTATGAACCTCGTTCGCTACCCTAAACCCACGCAAATGCGCTCTAAACAACAAAAAGGTTAAGGGTAGATAGCCTGTACAGCTAACTAGGATGCTGAATATGCTTCAGCAATCTAGGATAGGTTACGGTAGGTTAATCGTTACCTAAACGCCCGTATGAACCTCGTTCGCTACCCTAAACCCACGCAAATGCGCTCTAAACAACAAAAAGGTTAAGGGTAGATAGCCTGTACAGCTAACTAGGATGCGGAATATGCTTCAGCAATCTAGGATAGGTTACGGCAGGTTAATCGTTACCTAAACGCCCGTATGAACCTCGTTCGCTACCCTAAACCCACGCAAATGCGCTCTAAACAACAAAAAGGTTAAGGGTAGATAGCCTGTACAGCTAACTAGGATGCTGAATATGCTTCAGCAATCTAGGATAGGTTACGGTAGGTTAATCGTTACCTAAACGCCCGTATGAACCTCGTTCGCTACCCTAAACCCACGCAAATGCGCTCTAAACAACAAAAAGGTTAAGGGTAGATAGCCTGTACAGCTAACTAGGATGCGGAATATGCTTCAGCAATCTAGGATAGGTTACGGCAGGTTAATCGTTACCTAAACGCCCGTATGAACCTCGTTCGCTACCCTAAACCCACGCAAATGCGCTCTAAACAACAAAAAGGTTAAGGGTAGATAGCCTGTACAGCTAACTAGGATGCTGAATATGCTTCAGCAATCTAGGATAGGTTACGGTAGGTTAATCGTTACCTAAACGCCCGTATAAACCTCGGTCGCTACCCTAAACCCACGCAAATGCGCTCTAAACAACAAAAAGGTTAAGGGTAGATAGCCTGTACAGCTAACTAGGATGCTGAATATACTTCAGCAATCTAGGATAGGTTACGGTAGGTTAATTTGGATAACTAAGACCCCCCACTATCCTTTAATGATCCCAAATAATCAACAGGCTAACGCTAGCTATGCGAGCACTAAAACAGCTATCCTAGGCTATTTATAAAACAGCTATCTATATTCACGCAATCGTTCAAGTCAATCAAGTTGGATAATAATAATAAGTATTATTATTATACGAAATAAAGATGTTATTAACCAATCAGTTGTTAGGCTATTATAGCTAGCGGCTATTCAGATCAAAATCAAATGCTATATCGCTAGTCAATGTCGAGGATCCAATCACTAACAACTATAATCAACGGCTAAATATAAACTATTATTCCGGTAGTAGATTCGGTGTTAACTTCGATAGCTATCGATTTCAATACGATCGATAGTTCGGACCAGACGCAAAATAATAACAAAACGTCGAGCAGAACACTGTTGTGCTGTGCGTGGCAAATAGGTTATGTCGTTATTAAATCGTAAACACCTTATAGCTAATTAATTGTGTCTCGTAACTCTCTCTACGTTGAATTAAGTACCAGAAATTAGTTAAGCATACAAGATAGGGTAGTAGGCTATAGAATGGCGTACACTGCCCAAAGGATGCTGCTTATACTTCAGCAAAAGGAGAGGTGTTTGGAAGGCAACATTGAGTTTATATGACGTTATATTACACAAGCTTAGGCTATTGTCACCCTCAAATTATATAGTTCTTCAATAACAACTAGGCTAAGGCTTAACCTATTAAATCACTCCTTAACTGCGATACAAGAGGGTTTAGGTAATTGAGTAGCGTGTTCTGCCCAAAGGATGCTGCTTATGCTTCAGCAAAAGGAGGGATATTGGAAGGTGACACAGAGGTTATGTAATATAAGATGTGTAGGTAAAAATCCTTTAGAATACTCAATTGGCCTTGCTCAACTTTTGCTTTCCTCAATAGCCTAGTGTATGCTAACTCGTTTGGATTTGATATTGCTAGTCGGCAAAATTTCATTAACTTCAAACTAATTATTTCACAATTTAAAATCTAAATTAAATTGCAAAAAATACCAATTGATCACTGATCAAAATCGAAAACCTCGTTTATCGTGAACAAATTATCGCAAATCAATTAATCAATATCGTTCGTGAATATCAAAACGTAAAACTACTAATTTCCCTGAATCATAAAATGATATCAAGTAGGCACTATACCTTAGAGAGAGACGTGTTGATTGGGTCACAAAATGGCACAGACTGTCCGGCGGCGCCCGGTCCCAGTGGTTTTGTTGCACGTCTGGGCCGGTCATGCGCAGAAACCAGTTTTGGCAGTCCGACTCGGCCTCGGCGACGGCTACATCGGTGCTCGCGCTAACTACTTGAGCCTCGCCTCGCCTTGCTTAACCTCAAAATCCTTGGCCGTTCATACTACTTTGATGATCCTCAACTATAAACATTGTTGTCTCCCGATTTTAGCCGTGATATGATAAAAAAAAGTGAGGTGTAAAAAAATCAACCCTTACATCCTCCACTCACTTCGCGGAACAAAAAAAAAGAAACAGAAAAGAAAAAAAACATTCTCAACTTCTTCTAAACCAAAATTCAAATTCTTCCAAACTAAAACACAAATAACGTCAATGTCCTTCGATTTGTAGATCCTACTCCTGGGATCTAAAAACATCTTCAATCTTCTACGGAGTAAAGAAATGAAACTTCTTAACATCAAAACAAAACTGAGCTTTCTCAAATGGCTCACTTCCACGCTGGTGGGGGACAAGTCCCAACTTTCGAATATTTATCCTCTTGATCTCGTTCGTTCCGGGTATCTGGATCTTCATAGTTCGTCTCTTCCCTCGTCTTCTTGCTGGACGATTGGGTCGATTCTCGTCAGACTCTGCTCTCGGAGTGTTCATAGTGAGCTTTTCAAATTTCGTTGGCGTTTTCTTCTTCGGTGGGGGTACATGGGTATGCGGGATGGCCAATTTCTTCACATCAAATCGAGTAGCAGCAGTCTGGTTTGGTTGATCTTGATTAACCAATCGAACACTATAAGCACGAGAGGGTTCAGGCTCCAGCCCACAAACTGTAGTGTCTTCTATCTCGGCTCGTTTCCCTGACGGATGTGTAGAATCGTTGACACTCGGAACAGTCCGGCATGGGCCTAGGAAATCCTCTTCAATTTTCACGGCTAATACGTTCAATTTTCTTATTATGTCCATGCCCAAGATTATAGGTGTGCTTAACCCAGGAAGGTAGAATACTTTTAGCTCATGGTTCGCACCTCTTATTGTGGATGGCAGGGCAAAACACTTATTTAAAGTCATTTCCGAGTTGTTGGCCATGGACACCCTGACTTCTTGATTTTCTGGTTGCACCATCCGTTCAATAAAATCAGCGACCTCGTCTCCTATCAAGTTTATCGTGGAACCAGTGTCAATCAGTGCCTTAAAATCTCTACCAAACATCGAAACCTTAACGTACGGCCTAAGGTCTTTCGTTAATTTCTCTGAGTCATAACAGTTAATGGTGCCTAACTGGAAGTTGGAGGTCTTTGCACTTAGTCGATTCTCGGACTCCGGCGACCTCCGTGGTCCATCGTCCGTCTCTCGTTTCCCGACTTCGAGCAGTCACAAGTTGTTGTTCTCGCTCCTGGCTTCTTGCAGTTAAAACATCTGAGTATTCTTGGTTCCTTGCAGAAACTGAAGGTATGTCCCGTCTTCTCACAGTTCCAGCATGTCCTCGAATCGGCTGGTCGTCTTTCACCATCGTAGTATCGTCGATTCTGATACTCTCTTTCATTCACGGTCCTCGCCATATATCGATTTGCGTTTGCTGGTTCACCTCTAACTTGGTTGCTGGCCTTAGAGTCAACTGTTGCTGTATGATGCGAGAATTTCGGTGCCAATCTGCTACGTCCATGGTAGGCAGTTTCGGGTACCAACGCCTGGGCTGGGTTCGGCGGGGGTGTATATTCAGTTCGCTCTCGCAAGCAGGTCTCATAATCTTCAGCGACTTTGATCAGACTTGGCAAGCTCACAAAGTCTCGCCTACGAACATATGTTTTATAGCTCGGGTGCATGTTTCTATAAATTCGGTCTAACTTTTCGTGTTGCGAATATCCTCCTCTCCTTCGAATCAAGGTCGAGATGGCTACAACGTAGGGTTTGAACAACTCCCCTTCCCCTTGTGTTCTCTTCCTAATTTCGTCATCTAAGTGAAGTATATAGCCGGGAGGTAAGTACTGAATTTGAAAATCCCTGACAAAGTCCATGAAGTCACCCCAAAATTCTCGATTATTCCTATACCATAGGATTGCACTGTCCTTCAATAACTCGGGCAACGCCTTCAACATCAACTCAGGGCCTACACTATACGATTCCATCAATTCATTCAAGCGCTCTAAGAAAGATATGGCATCCGATTCTTTCCTTCCATCGAATCTCAAATTCCATTTCCTAACGGTATTACAAAGGGAGGCAGTGTTCGACAGTCTTGGTGAATCTACGTCACCTGCCACCATTGGCCCTTCTCGTCCACTCGTGTGGTTAAAGCCAAAATCCAATTGTTCTGCCAAACCACCTTCATCGTTTGATTGATTGCGTGTGAAGACTGGGGCATAAGACTTCATCCTTATCGGAGTAAGCATCGAGGTTCGCCTCTCGGGAACCCCCACAATTGATCGAGCTGTCTGGTGTGTAGTTGACAAGGTCGCTTGGCGTGGCTTTGAAGCTTGTGTCATCAGCCGTCTGACCTCGTTAAAATCAGCATCAGGTGGAAGACCCAGAAGTTCTCGGATGCTCACGGCTTCTAACTCCAAGGATGCACCCGCTGGTGCTTCTTGAGATGCGTGGTGGAACTCATCATCCTCTTCAATTGCCTCCTTTCCAGCCCGTTGTCGTAACCGTCGAACAAGTTCTGCTCTAAGCTGATTAGCGTTTCCTTCTGGTACAGTTCCCAGCTTGCCTAGCTCGTCTTCAAGCTGCAATCTTGATAACTTGTAGACCCAGCTGACCCTTACTTCTGTATCCGAGGGTGGTCGTTGAGCTGTTCCAGCTGCCGTAGAGCTAGTAGTCGTAGTAGTGGATGTCCGTAGGTCCGCTCCTCCAGACGAGGTCGTGACCGTAGCGATAGGTTGTTGCTCGCCTCCTTGTGACGAAGCGCTCCCGTTGTCACCTTCTTCCATTATATTCAATGCCAGGAGAATCTTGAATGGTCTAAGGAATCTCTCTACGTGATAGAACATCGTTGTTCCTCAAATAAATGGTCTAAAATTCAAATTTCTACTTTTCTTTCAACAATTTCCAAATTTTCGTCAATAACTACTTATTCAGTAGTCCCTGTTCGGGCGCCATAAATATGTGAGGGAATTTCTGTGTGTGTGTCGATTTCGTTATCTTATCGCCAAAGATAGTTCAGCAGTGCTGGGTTTAAATTTCCAGGGGTCGATGTGAATCAACAAAATATTGTTGATGTGAAATTCCACTCAATATTAATTTCGATTCGAATAATCTAAAGTGTCGATCGTCTATGTTTAATCAAAATCCTTTATTGAAATGATAGGGTAACTCAGTGAAATGTGCGAACCAGTTGTCGCTATTCACTCATCATCGTTACCCTATCAGACGCGAGAGAAAACGTCGTCGTGTATAATCTATGTGTCGTGTTATCTGTTAATTCAATTCTCGCGTTAGAGTCTATTTCAAGAATTAGGTTCGATAGCTTGTACAGCTAGTTAGGATGCTGAATGTTCTTCGAGCAAACTAGGATCGGTATCAAGGGTTATAGGATCAAACTAAACCTTGCTACGCTCCGATCGTTACCCTAACCCAACGCAAATGCGCTCTATACAACCAAGAGGGTAAGGATAGATAGCCTGCACAGCTAACTAGGATGCTGAATATACTTCAGCAATCTAGGATAGGTTACGGTAGGTTAATCGTTACCTAAACGCCCGTATGAACCTCGGTCGCTACCCTAAACCCCACGCAAATGCACTCTAAACAACAAAGAGGTTAAGGATAGATAGCCTGCACAGCTAACTAGGATGCTGAATACACTTCAGCAAACTAGGATAGGTTACGGTAGGTTAATCGTCACCCAATCGCCCGTGTGAACCTCGTTCGCTACCCTAAACCCACGCAAATGCGCTCTAAACAACAAAAAGGTTAAGGGCAGATAGCCTGTACAGCTAACTAGGATGCTGAATATTCTTCAAGCAATCTAGGATAGGTTACGGTAGGTTAATCGTTACCTAAACACCCGTATGCACCTCGTTCACTACCCTAACCCCACGCAAATGCGCTCTAAACAACCAAAAAGGTTAAGGGCAGATAGCCTGTACAGCTAACTAGGATGCTGAATATTCTTCAAGCAATCTAGGATAGGTTACGGTAGGTTAATCGTTACCTAAACACCCGTATGCACCTCGTTCACTACCCTAACCCCACGCAAATGCGCTCTAAACAACCAAAAAGGTTAAGGGCAGATAGCCTGTACAGCTAACTAGGATGCTGAATATTCTTCAAGCAATCTAGGATAGGTTACAGTAGGTTAATCGTTACCTAAACACCCGTATGAACCTCGTTCGCTACCCTAAACCCACGCAAATGCGCTCTAAACAACAAAAAGGTTAAGGGTAGATAGCCTGTACAGCTAACTAGGATGCTGAATATGCTTCAGCAATCTAGGATAGGTTACGGTAGGTTAATCGTTACCTAAACGCCCGTATGAACCTCGTTCGCTACCCTAAACCCACGCAAATGCGCTCTAAACAACAAAAAGGTTAAGGGTAGATAGCCTGTACAGCTAACTAGGATGCGGAATATGCTTCAGCAATCTAGGATAGGTTACGGCAGGTTAATCGTTACCTAAACGCCCGTATGAACCTCGTTCGCTACCCTAAACCCACGCAAATGCGCTCTAAACAACAAAAAGGTTAAGGGTAGATAGCCTGTACAGCTAACTAGGATGCGGAATATGCTTCAGCAATCTAGGATAGGTTACGGCAGGTTAATCGTTACCTAAACGCCCGTATGAACCTCGTTCGCTACCCTAAACCCACGCAAATGCGCTCTAAACAACAAAAAGGTTAAGGGTAGATAGCCTGTACAGCTAACTAGGATGCTGAATATGCTTCAGCAATCTAGGATAGGTTACGGTAGGTTAATCGTTACCTAAACGCCCGTATGAACCTCGTTCGCTACCCTAAACCCACGCAAATGCGCTCTAAACAACAAAAAGGTTAAGGGTAGATAGCCTGTACAGCTAACTAGGATGCGGAATATGCTTCAGCAATCTAGGATAGGTTACGGCAGGTTAATCGTTACCTAAACGCCCGTATGAACCTCGTTCGCTACCCTAAACCCACGCAAATGCGCTCTAAACAACAAAAAGGTTAAGGGTAGATAGCCTGTACAGCTAACTAGGATGCTGAATATGCTTCAGCAATCTAGGATAGGTTACGGTAGGTTAATCGTTACCTAAACGCCCGTATAAACCTCGGTCGCTACCCTAAACCCACGCAAATGCGCTCTAAACAACAAAAAGGTTAAGGGTAGATAGCCTGTACAGCTAACTAGGATGCTGAATATACTTCAGCAATCTAGGATAGGTTACGGTAGGTTAATTTGGATAACTAAGACCCCCCACTATCCTTTAATGATCCCAAATAATCAACAGGCTAACGCTAGCTATGCGAGCACTAAAACAGCTATCCTAGGCTATTTATAAAACAGCTATCTATATTCACGCAATCGTTCAAGTCAATCAAGTTGGATAATAATAATAAGTATTATTATTATACGAAATAAAGATGTTATTAACCAATCAGTTCTTAGGCTATTATAGCTAGCGGCTATTCAGATCAAAATCAAATGCTATATCGCTAGTCAATGTCGAGGATCCAATCACTAACAACTATAATCAACGGCTAAATATAAACTATTATTCCGGTAGTAGATTCGGTGTTAACTTCGATAGCTATCGATTTCAATACGATCGATAGTTCGGACCAGACGCAAAATAATAACAAAACGTCGAGCAGAACACTGTTGTGCTGTGCGTGGCAAATAGGTTATGTCGTTATTAAATCGTAAACACCTTATAGCTAATTAATTGTGTCTCGTAACTCTCTCTACGTTGAATTAAGTACCAGAAATTCGTTAAGCATACAAGATAGGGTAGTAGGCTATAGAATGGCGTACACTGCCCAAAGGATGCTGCTTATACTTCAGCAAAAGGAGAGGTGTTTGGAAGGCAATATCGAGTTTATATGACGTTATATTACACAAGCTTAGGCTATTGTCACCCTCAAATTATATAGTTCTTCAATAACAACTAGGCTAAGGCTTAACCTATTAAATCACTCCTTAACTGCGATACAAGAGGGTTTAGGTAATTGAGTAGCGTGTTCTGCCCAAAGGATGCTGCTTATGCTTCAGCAAAAGGAGGGATATTGGAAGGTGACACAGAGGTTATGTAATATAAGATGTGTAGGTAAAAATCCTTTAGAATACTCAATTGGCCTTGCTCAACTTTTGCTTTCCTCAATAGCCTAGTGTATGCTAACTCGTTTGGATTTGATATTGCTAGTCGGCAAAATTTCATTAACTTCAAACTAATTATTTCACAATTTAAAATCTAAATTAAATTGCAAAAAATACCAATTGATCACTGATCAAAATCGAAAACCTCGTTTATCGTGAACAAATTATCGCAAATCAATTAATCAATATCGTTCGTGAATATCAAAACGTAAAACTACTAATTTCCCTGAATCATAAAATGATATCAAGTAGGCACTATACCTTAGAGAGAGACGTGTTGATTGGGTCACAAAATGGCACAGACTGTCCGGCGGCGCCCGGTCCCAGTGGTTTTGTTGCACGTCTGGGCCGGTCATGCGCAGAAACCAGTTTTGGCAGTCCGACTCGGCCTCGGCGACGGCTACATCGGTGCTCGCGCTAACTACTTGAGCCTCGCCTCGCCTTGCTTAACCTCAAAATCCTTGGCCGTTCATACTACTTTGATGATCCTCAACTATAAACATTGTTGTCTCCCGATTTTAGCCGTGATATGATAAAAAAAAGTGAGGTGTAAAAAAATCAACCCTTACATCCTCCACTCACTTCGCGGAACAAAAAAAAAGAAACAGAAAAGAAAAAAAACATTCTCAACTTCTTCTAAACCAAAATTCAAATTCTTCCAAACTAAAACACAAATAACGTCAATGTCCTTCGATTTGTAGATCCTACTCCTGGGATCTAAAAACATCTTCAATCTTCTACGGAGTAAAGAAATGAAACTTCTTAACATCAAAACAAAACTGAGCTTTCTCAAATGGCTCACTTCCACGCTGGTGGGGGACAAGTCCCAACTTTCGAATATTTATCCTCTTGATCTCGTTCGTTCCGGGTATCTGGATCTTCATAGTTCGTCTCTTCCCTCGTCTTCTTGCTGGACGATTGGGTCGATTCTCGTCAGACTCTGCTCTCGGAGTGTTCATAGTGAGCTTTTCAAATTTCGTTGGCGTTTTCTTCTTCGGTGGGGGTACATGGGTATGCGGGATGGCCAATTTCTTCACATCAAATCGAGTAGCAGCAGTCTGGTTTGGTTGATCTTGATTAACCAATCGAACACTATAAGCACGAGAGGGTTCAGGCTCCAGCCCACAAACTGTAGTGTCTTCTATCTCGGCTCGTTTCCCTGACGGATGTGTAGAATCGTTGACACTCGGAACAGTCCGGCATGGGCCTAGGAAATCCTCTTCAATTTTCACGGCTAATACGTTCAATTTTCTTATTATGTCCATGCCCAAGATTATAGGTGTGCTTAACCCAGGAAGGTAGAATACTTTTAGCTCATGGTTCGCACCTCTTATTGTGGATGGCAGGGCAAAACACTTATTTAAAGTCATTTCCGAGTTGTTGGCCATGGACACCCTGACTTCTTGATTTTCTGGTTGCACCATCCGTTCAATAAAATCAGCGACCTCGTCTCCTATCAAGTTTATCGTGGAACCAGTGTCAATCAGTGCCTTAAAATCTCTACCAAACATCGAAACCTTAACGTACGGCCTAAGGTCTTTCGTTAATTTCTCTGAGTCATAACAGTTAATGGTGCCTAACTGGAAGTTGGAGGTCTTTGCACTTAGTCGATTCTCGGACTCCGGCGACCTCCGTGGTCCATCGTCCGTCTCTCGTTTCCCGACTTCGAGCAGTCACAAGTTGTTGTTCTCGCTCCTGGCTTCTTGCAGTTAAAACATCTGAGTATTCTTGGTTCCTTGCAGAAACTGAAGGTATGTCCCGTCTTCTCACAGTTCCAGCATGTCCTCGAATCGGCTGGTCGTCTTTCACCATCGTAGTATCGTCGATTCTGATACTCTCTTTCATTCACGGTCCTCGCCATATATCGATTTGCGTTTGCTGGTTCACCTCTAACTTGGTTGCTGGCCTTAGAGTCAACTGTTGCTGTATGATGCGAGAATTTCGGTGCCAATCTGCTACGTCCATGGTAGGTAGTTTCGGGTACCAACGTCTGGGCTGGGTTCGGCGGGGGTGTATATTCAGTTCGCTCTCGCAAGCAGGTCTCATAATCTTCAGCGACTTTGATCAGACTTGGCAAGCTCACAAAGTCTCGCCTACGAACATATGTTTTATAGCTCGGATGCATGTTTCTATAAATTCGGTCTAACTTTTCGTGTTGCGAATATCCTCCTCTCCTTCGAATCAAGGTCGAGATGGCTACAACGTAGGGTTTGAACAACTCCCCTTCCCCTTGTGTTCTCTTCCTAATTTCGTCATCTAAGTGAAGTATATAGCCGGGAGGTAAGTACTGAATTTGAAAATCCCTGACAAAGTCCATGAAGTCACCCCAAAATTCTCGATTATTCCTATACCATAGGATTGCACTGTCCTTCAATAACTCGGGCAACGCCTTCAACATCAACTCAGGGCCTACACTATACGATTCCATCAATTCATTCAAGCGCTCTAAGAAAGATATGGCATCCGATTCTTTCCTTCCATCGAATCTCAAATTCCATTTCCTAACGGTATTACAAAGGGAGGCAGTGTTCGACAGTCTTGGTGAATCTACGTCACCTGCCACCATTGGCCCTTCTCGTCCACTCGTGTGGTTAAAGCCAAAATCCAATTGTTCTGCCAAACCACCTTCATCGTTTGATTGATTGCGTGTGAAGACTGGGGCATAAGACTTCATCCTTATCGGAGTAAGCATCGAGGTTCGCCTCTCGGGAACCCCCACAATTGATCGAGCTGTCTGGTGTGTAGTTGACAAGGTCGCTTGGCGTGGCTTTGAAGCTTGTGTCATCAGCCGTCTGACCTCGTTAAAATCAGCATCAGGTGGAAGACCCAGAAGTTCTCGGATGCTCACGGCTTCTAACTCCAAGGATGCACCCGCTGGTGCTTCTTGAGATGCGTGGTGGAACTCATCATCCTCTTCAATTGCCTCCTTTCCAGCCCGTTGTCGTAACCGTCGAACAAGTTCTGCTCTAAGCTGATTAGCGTTTCCTTCTGGTACAGTTCCCAGCTTGCCTAGCTCGTCTTCAAGCTGCAATCTTGATAACTTGTAGACCCAGCTGACCCTTACTTCTGTATCCGAGGGTGGTCGTTGAGCTGTTCCAGCTGCCGTAGAGCTAGTAGTCGTAGTAGTGGATGTCCGTAGGTCCGCTCCTCCAGACGAGGTCGTGACCGTAGCGATAGGTTGTTGCTCGCCTCCTTGTGACGAAGCGCTCCCGTTGTCACCTTCTTCCATTATATTCAATGCCAGGAGAATCTTGAATGGTCTAAGGAATCTCTCTACGTGATAGAACATCGTTGTTCCTCAAATAAATGGTCTAAAATTCAAATTTCTACTTTTCTTTCAACAATTTCCAAATTTTCGTCAATAACTACTTATTCAGTAGTCCCTGTTCGGGCGCCATAAATATGTGAGGGAATTTCTGTGTGTGTGTCGATTTCGTTATCTTATCGCCAAAGATAGTTCAGCAGTGCTGGGTTTAAATTTCCAGGGGTCGATGTGAATCAACAAAATATTGTTGATGTGAAATTCCACTCAATATTAATTTCGATTCGAATAATCTAAAGTGTCGATCGTCTATGTTTAATCAAAATCCTTTATTGAAATGATAGGGTAACTCAGTGAAATGTGCGAACCAGTTGTCGCTATTCACTCATCATCGTTACCCTATCAGACGCGAGAGAAAACGTCGTCGTGTATAATCTATGTGTCGTGTTATCTGTTAATTCAATTCTCGCGTTAGAGTCTATTTCAAGAATTAGGTTCGATAGCTTGTACAGCTAGTTAGGATGCTGAATGTTCTTCAAGCAAACTAGGATCGGTATCAAGGGTTATAGGATCAAACTAAACCTTGCTACGCTCCGATCGTTACCCTAACCCCACGCAAATGCGCTCTATACAACCAAGAGGGTAAGGATAGATAGCCTGCACAGCTAACTAGGATGCTGAATATACTTCAGCAATCTAGGATAGGTTACGGTAGGTTAATCGTTACCTAAACGCCCGTATGAACCTCGGTCGCTACCCTAAACCCCACGCAAATGCACTCTAAACAACAAAGAGGTTAAGGATAGATAGCCTGCACAGCTAACTAGGATGCTGAATACACTTCAGCAAACTAGGATAGGTTACGGTAGGTTAATCGTCACCCAATCGCCCGTGTGAACCTCGTTCGCTACCCTAAACCCACGCAAATGCGCTCTAAACAACAAAAAGGTTAAGGGCAGATAGCCTGTACAGCTAACTAGGATGCTGAATATTCTTCAAGCAATCTAGGATAGGTTACGGTAGGTTAATCGTTACCTAAACACCCGTATGCACCTCGTTCACTACCCTAACCCCACGCAAATGCGCTCTAAACAACCAAAAAGGTTAAGGGCAGATAGCCTGTACAGCTAACTAGGATGCTGAATATTCTTCAAGCAATCTAGGATAGGTTACGGTAGGTTAATCGTTACCTAAACACCCGTATGCACCTCGTTCACTACCCTAACCCCACGCAAATGCGCTCTAAACAACCAAAAAGGTTAAGGGCAGATAGCCTGTACAGCTAACTAGGATGCTGAATATTCTTCAAGCAATCTAGGATAGGTTACAGTAGGTTAATCGTTACCTAAACACCCGTATGAACCTCGTTCGCTACCCTAAACCCACGCAAATGCGCTCTAAACAACAAAAAGGTTAAGGGTAGATAGCCTGTACAGCTAACTAGGATGCTGAATATGCTTCAGCAATCTAGGATAGGTTACGGTAGGTTAATCGTTACCTAAACGCCCGTATGAACCTCGTTCGCTACCCTAAACCCACGCAAATGCGCTCTAAACAACAAAAAGGTTAAGGGTAGATAGCCTGTACAGCTAACTAGGATGCGGAATATGCTTCAGCAATCTAGGATAGGTTACGGCAGGTTAATCGTTACCTAAACGCCCGTATGAACCTCGTTCGCTACCCTAAACCCACGCAAATGCGCTCTAAACAACAAAAAGGTTAAGGGTAGATAGCCTGTACAGCTAACTAGGATGCTGAATATGCTTCAGCAATCTAGGATAGGTTACGGTAGGTTAATCGTTACCTAAACGCCCGTATGAACCTCGTTCGCTACCCTAAACCCACGCAAATGCGCTCTAAACAACAAAAAGGTTAAGGGTAGATAGCCTGTACAGCTAACTAGGATGCGGAATATGCTTCAGCAATCTAGGATAGGTTACGGCAGGTTAATCGTTACCTAAACGCCCGTATGAACCTCGTTCGCTACCCTAAACCCACGCAAATGCGCTCTAAACAACAAAAAGGTTAAGGGTAGATAGCCTGTACAGCTAACTAGGATGCTGAATATGCTTCAGCAATCTAGGATAGGTTACGGTAGGTTAATCGTTACCTAAACGCCCGTATAAACCTCGGTCGCTACCCTAAACCCACGCAAATGCGCTCTAAACAACAAAAAGGTTAAGGGTAGATAGCCTGTACAGCTAACTAGGATGCTGAATATACTTCAGCAATCTAGGATAGGTTACGGTAGGTTAATTTGGATAACTAAGACCCCCCACTATCCTTTAATGATCCCAAATAATCAACAGGCTAACGCTAGCTATGCGAGCACTAAAACAGCTATCCTAGGCTATTTATAAAACAGCTATCTATATTCACGCAATCGTTCAAGTCAATCAAGTTGGATAATAATAATAAGTATTATTATTATACGAAATAAAGATGTTATTAACCAATCAGTTGTTAGGCTATTATAGCTAGCGGCTATTCAGATCAAAATCAAATGCTATATCGCTAGTCAATGTCGAGGATCCAATCACTAACAACTATAATCAACGGCTAAATATAAACTATTATTCCGGTAGTAGATTCGGTGTTAACTTCGATAGCTATCGATTTCAATACGATCGATAGTTCGGACCAGACGCAAAATAATAACAAAACGTCGAGCAGAACACTGTTGTGCTGTGCGTGGCAAATAGGTTATGTCGTTATTAAATCGTAAACACCTTATAGCTAATTAATTGTGTCTCGTAACTCTCTCTACGTTGAATTAAGTACCAGAAATTAGTTAAGCATACAAGATAGGGTAGTAGGCTATAGAATGGCGTACACTGCCCAAAGGATGCTGCTTATACTTTAGCAAAAGGAGAGGTGTTTGGAAGGCAACATTGAGTTTATATGACGTTATATTACACAAGCTTAGGCTATTGTCACCCTCAAATTATATAGTTCTTCAATAACAACTAGGCTAAGGCTTAACCTATTAAATCACTCCTTAACTGCGATACAAGAGGGTTTAGGTAATTGAGTAGCGTGTTCTGCCCAAAGGATGCTGCTTATGCTTCAGCAAAAGGAGGGATATTGGAAGGTGACACAGAGGTTATGTAATATAAGATGTGTAGGTAAAAATCCTTTAGAATACTCAATTGGCCTTGCTCAACTTTTGCTTTCCTCAATAGCCTAGTGTATGCTAACTCGTTTGGATTTGATATTGCTAGTCGGCAAAATTTCATTAACTTCAAACTAATTATTTCACAATTTAAAATCTAAATTAAATTGCAAAAAATACCAATTGATCACTGATCAAAATCGAAAACCTCGTTTATCGTGAACAAATTATCGCAAATCAATTAATCAATATCGTTCGTGAATATCAAAACGTAAAACTACTAATTTCCCTGAATCATAAAATGATATCAAGTAGGCACTATACCTTAGAGAGAGACGTGTTGATTGGGTCACAAAATGGCACAGACTGTCCGGCGGCGCCCGGTCCCAGTGGTTTTGTTGCACGTCTGGGCCGGTCATGCGCAGAAACCAGTTTTGGCAGTCCGACTCGGCCTCGGCGACGGCTACATCGGTGCTCGCGCTAACTACTTGAGCCTCGCCTCGCCTTGCTTAACCTCAAAATCCTTGGCCGTTCATACTACTTTGATGATCCTCAACTATAAACATTGTTGTCTCCCGATTTTAGCCGTGATATGATAAAAAAAAGTGAGGTGTAAAAAAATCAACCCTTACATCCTCCACTCACTTCGCGGAACAAAAAAAAAGAAACAGAAAAGAAAAAAAACATTCTCAACTTCTTCTAAACCAAAATTCAAATTCTTCCAAACTAAAACACAAATAACGTCAATGTCCTTCGATTTGTAGATCCTACTCCTGGGATCTAAAAACATCTTCAATCTTCTACGGAGTAAAGAAATGAAACTTCTTAACATCAAAACAAAACTGAGCTTTCTCAAATGGCTCACTTCCACGCTGGTGGGGGACAAGTCCCAACTTTCGAATATTTATCCTCTTGATCTCGTTCGTTCCGGGTATCTGGATCTTCATAGTTCGTCTCTTCCCTCGTCTTCTTGCTGGACGATTGGGTCGATTCTCGTCAGACTCTGCTCTCGGAGTGTTCATAGTGAGCTTTTCAAATTTCGTTGGCGTTTTCTTCTTCGGTGGGGGTACATGGGTATGCGGGATGGCCAATTTCTTCACATCAAATCGAGTAGCAGCAGTCTGGTTTGGTTGATCTTGATTAACCAATCGAACACTATAAGCACGAGAGGGTTCAGGCTCCAGCCCACAAACTGTAGTGTCTTCTATCTCGGCTCGTTTCCCTGACGGATGTGTAGAATCGTTGACACTCGGAACAGTCCGGCATGGGCCTAGGAAATCCTCTTCAATTTTCACGGCTAATACGTTCAATTTTCTTATTATGTCCATGCCCAAGATTATAGGTGTGCTTAACCCAGGAAGGTAGAATACTTTTAGCTCATGGTTCGCACCTCTTATTGTGGATGGCAGGGCAAAACACTTATTTAAAGTCATTTCCGAGTTGTTGGCCATGGACACCCTGACTTCTTGATTTTCTGGTTGCACCATCCGTTCAATAAAATCAGCGACCTCGTCTCCTATCAAGTTTATCGTGGAACCAGTGTCAATCAGTGCCTTAAAATCTCTACCAAACATCGAAACCTTAACGTACGGCCTAAGGTCTTTCGTTAATTTCTCTGAGTCATAACAGTTAATGGTGCCTAACTGGAAGTTGGAGGTCTTTGCACTTAGTCGATTCTCGGACTCCGGCGACCTCCGTGGTCCATCGTCCGTCTCTCGTTTCCCGACTTCGAGCAGTCACAAGTTGTTGTTCTCGCTCCTGGCTTCTTGCAGTTAAAACATCTGAGTATTCTTGGTTCCTTGCAGAAACTGAAGGTATGTCCCGTCTTCTCACAGTTCCAGCATGTCCTCGAATCGGCTGGTCGTCTTTCACCATCGTAGTATCGTCGATTCTGATACTCTCTTTCATTCACGGTCCTCGCCATATATCGATTTGCGTTTGCTGGTTCACCTCTAACTTGGTTGCTGGCCTTAGAGTCAACTGTTGCTGTATGATGCGAGAATTTCGGTGCCAATCTGCTACGTCCATGGTAGGCAGTTTCGGGTACCAACGCCTGGGCTGGGTTCGGCGGGGGTGTATATTCAGTTCGCTCTCGCAAGCAGGTCTCATAATCTTCAGCGACTTTGATCAGACTTGGCAAGCTCACAAAGTCTCGCCTACGAACATATGTTTTATAGCTCGGGTGCATGTTTCTATAAATTCGGTCTAACTTTTCGTGTTGCGAATATCCTCCTCTCCTTCGAATCAAGGTCGAGATGGCTACAACGTAGGGTTTGAACAACTCCCCTTCCCCTTGTGTTCTCTTCCTAATTTCGTCATCTAAGTGAAGTATATAGCCGGGAGGTAAGTACTGAATTTGAAAATCCCTGACAAAGTCCATGAAGTCACCCCAAAATTCTCGATTATTCCTATACCATAGGATTGCACTGTCCTTCAATAACTCGGGCAACGCCTTCAACATCAACTCAGGGCCTACACTATACGATTCCATCAATTCATTCAAGCGCTCTAAGAAAGATATGGCATCCGATTCTTTCCTTCCATCGAATCTCAAATTCCATTTCCTAACGGTATTACAAAGGGAGGCAGTGTTCGACAGTCTTGGTGAATCTACGTCACCTGCCACCATTGGCCCTTCTCGTCCACTCGTGTGGTTAAAGCCAAAATCCAATTGTTCTGCCAAACCACCTTCATCGTTTGATTGATTGCGTGTGAAGACTGGGGCATAAGACTTCATCCTTATCGGAGTAAGCATCGAGGTTCGCCTCTCGGGAACCCCCACAATTGATCGAGCTGTCTGGTGTGTAGTTGACAAGGTCGCTTGGCGTGGCTTTGAAGCTTGTGTCATCAGCCGTCTGACCTCGTTAAAATCAGCATCAGGTGGAAGACCCAGAAGTTCTCGGATGCTCACGGCTTCTAACTCCAAGGATGCACCCGCTGGTGCTTCTTGAGATGCGTGGTGGAACTCATCATCCTCTTCAATTGCCTCCTTTCCAGCCCGTTGTCGTAACCGTCGAACAAGTTCTGCTCTAAGCTGATTAGCGTTTCCTTCTGGTACAGTTCCCAGCTTGCCTAGCTCGTCTTCAAGCTGCAATCTTGATAACTTGTAGACCCAGCTGACCCTTACTTCTGTATCCGAGGGTGGTCGTTGAGCTGTTCCAGCTGCCGTAGAGCTAGTAGTCGTAGTAGTGGATGTCCGTAGGTCCGCTCCTCCAGACGAGGTCGTGACCGTAGCGATAGGTTGTTGCTCGCCTCCTTGTGACGAAGCGCTCCCGTTGTCACCTTCTTCCATTATATTCAATGCCAGGAGAATCTTGAATGGTCTAAGGAATCTCTCTACGTGATAGAACATCGTTGTTCCTCAAATAAATGGTCTAAAATTCAAATTTCTACTTTTCTTTCAACAATTTCCAAATTTTCGTCAATAACTACTTATTCAGTAGTCCCTGTTCGGGCGCCATAAATATGTGAGGGAATTTCTGTGTGTGTGTCGATTTCGTTATCTTATCGCCAAAGATAGTTCAGCAGTGCTGGGTTTAAATTTCCAGGGGTCGATGTGAATCAACAAAATATTGTTGATGTGAAATTCCACTCAATATTAATTTCGATTCGAATAATCTAAAGTGTCGATCGTCTATGTTTAATCAAAATCCTTTATTGAAATGATAGGGTAACTCAGTGAAATGTGCGAACCAGTTGTCGCTATTCACTCATCATCGTTACCCTATCAGACGCGAGAGAAAACGTCGTCGTGTATAATCTATGTGTCGTGTTATCTGTTAATTCAATTCTCGCGTTAGAGTCTATTTCAAGAATTAGGTTCGATAGCTTGTACAGCTAGTTAGGATGCTGAATGTTCTTCGAGCAAACTAGGATCGGTATCAAGGGTTATAGGATCAAACTAAACCTTGCTACGCTCCGATCGTTACCCTAACCCCACGCAAATGCGCTCTATACAACCAAGAGGGTAAGGATAGATAGCCTGCACAGCTAACTAGGATGCTGAATATACTTCAGCAATCTAGGATAGGTTACGGTAGGTTAATCGTTACCTAAACGCCCGTATGAACCTCGGTCGCTACCCTAAACCCCACGCAAATGCACTCTAAACAACAAAGAGGTTAAGGATAGATAGCCTGCACAGCTAACTAGGATGCTGAATACACTTCAGCAAACTAGGATAGGTTACGGTAGGTTAATCGTCACCCAATCGCCCGTGTGAACCTCGTTCGCTACCCTAAACCCACGCAAATGCGCTCTAAACAACAAAAAGGTTAAGGGCAGATAGCCTGTACAGCTAACTAGGATGCTGAATATTCTTCAAGCAATCTAGGATAGGTTACGGTAGGTTAATCGTTACCTAAACACCCGTATGCACCTCGTTCACTACCCTAACCCCACGCAAATGCGCTCTAAACAACCAAAAAGGTTAAGGGCAGATAGCCTGTACAGCTAACTAGGATGCTGAATATTCTTCAAGCAATCTAGGATAGGTTACGGTAGGTTAATCGTTACCTAAACACCCGTATGCACCTCGTTCACTACCCTAACCCCACGCAAATGCGCTCTAAACAACCAAAAAGGTTAAGGGCAGATAGCCTGTACAGCTAACTAGGATGCTGAATATTCTTCAAGCAATCTAGGATAGGTTACAGTAGGTTAATCGTTACCTAAACACCCGTATGAACCTCGTTCGCTACCCTAAACCCACGCAAATGCGCTCTAAACAACAAAAAGGTTAAGGGTAGATAGCCTGTACAGCTAACTAGGATGCTGAATATGCTTCAGCAATCTAGGATAGGTTACGGTAGGTTAATCGTTACCTAAACGCCCGTATGAACCTCGTTCGCTACCCTAAACCCACGCAAATGCGCTCTAAACAACAAAAAGGTTAAGGGTAGATAGCCTGTACAGCTAACTAGGATGCGGAATATGCTTCAGCAATCTAGGATAGGTTACGGCAGGTTAATCGTTACCTAAACGCCCGTATGAACCTCGTTCGCTACCCTAAACCCACGCAAATGCGCTCTAAACAACAAAAAGGTTAAGGGTAGATAGCCTGTACAGCTAACTAGGATGCGGAATATGCTTCAGCAATCTAGGATAGGTTACGGCAGGTTAATCGTTACCTAAACGCCCGTATGAACCTCGTTCGCTACCCTAAACCCACGCA
>NW_026543231.1:40000-41496 GCF_028750875.1 Macrosteles quadrilineatus | reverse complement strand
AATGGTACTGTAGCCATCAGGGAACTGTCGGATAAAACTGTCAGCATTGGCCAGCCCAGCAGCCTCGTACACCTGTGACAAAGATTAATTAAATTAGTAATACCAAACTAGTGACGGGTAATACAAACAAAGTAACATAGAATCAAACTAGCTACCTTCTGAATACAGCAGTACTATAATCACTCAACCACCAAGCTGACATAAAAAACTTTTACTCATACCAGTACTCATAACGTTTTTAATATGTTACATTTTAACAAGTTACCTTTAAGCATGTTACATTTTAAAAGGTTACAATTTTACATGTTACATTTTTACATGTTACATTTTAATATGTTACATTTTAACACGTTACATTTAAGCATGTTACATTTTAAAATGTTACATTTTAACACGTAACATTTTAACATGTACATTTTAACATGTCGTCGTCGTCGTCGTCGTCGTCGTCGTCGTCGTCGTCGTCGTCGTCGTCGTCGTCGTCGTCGTCGTCGTCGTCGTCGTCGTCGTCGTCGTCGTCGTCGTCGTCGTCGTCGTCGTCGTCGTCGTCGTCGTCGTCGTCGTCGTCGTCGTCGTCGTCGTCGTCGTCGTCGTCGTCGTCGTCGTCGTCGTCGTCGTCGTCGTCGTCGTCGTCGTCGTCGTCGTCGTCGTCGTCGTCGTCGTCGTCGTCGTCGTCGTCGTCGTCGTCGTCGTCGTCGTCGTCGTCGTCGTCGTCGTCGTCGTCGTCGTCCCAAAACTACATTTTTACATTTTACATATTTACATGTTACATTTTAACATTTTTTATGATCAAGTCTTTCCCTTGCAACTGACCTGGTAGCCTCGTCTAGTATGAGGATGGATGGGATTTTCAGTAGAGCGCGGGCGATAGCTATCCTCTGTTTCTGGCCCCCAGACACGGTAACTCCTCTCTCCCCCAGAATGGTACTGTAGCCATCAGGGAACTGTCGGATAAAACTGTCAGCATTGGCCAGCCCAGCAGCCTCGTACACCTGTGACAAAGATTAATTAAATTAGTAATACCAAACTAGTGACGGGTAATACAAACAAAGTAACATAGAATCAAACTAGCTACCTTCTGAATACAGCAGTACTATAATCACTCAACCACCAAGCTGACATAAAAAACTTTTACTCATACCAGTACTCATAACGTTTTTAATATGTTACATTTTAACAAGTTACCTTTAAGCATGTTACATTTAAAAGGTTACAATTTTACATGTTACATTTTTACATGTTACATTTTAATATGTTACATTTTAACACGTTACATTTAAGCATGTTACATTTTAAAATGTTACATTTTAACACGTAACATTTTAACATGTACATTTTAACATGTCGTCGTCGTCGTCGTCGTCGTCGTCGTCGTCGTCGTCGTCGTCGTCGTCGTCGTCGTCGTCGTCGTCGTCGTCGTCGTCGTCGTCGTCGTCGTCGTCGTCGTCGTCGTCGTCGTCGTCGTCGTCGTCGTCGTCGTCGTCGTCGTCGTCGTC
>NW_026543231.1:0-37500 GCF_028750875.1 Macrosteles quadrilineatus | reverse complement strand
GTCGTCGTCGTCGTCGTCGTCGTCGTCGTCGTCGTCGTCGTCGTCCCAAAACTACATTTTTACATTTTACATATTTACATGTTACATTTTAACATTTTTTATGATCAAGTCTTTCCCTTGCAACTGACCTGGTAGCCTCGTCTAGTATGAGGATGGATGGGATTTTCAGTAGAGCGCGGGGCGATAGCTATCCTCTGTTTCTGGCCCCCAGACACGGTAACTCCTCTCTCCCCCAGAATGGTACTGTAGCCATCAGGGAACTGTCGGATAAAACTGTCAGCATTGGCCAGCCCAGCAGCCTCGTACACCTGTGACAAAGATTAATTAAATTAGTAATACCAAACTAGTGACGGGTAATACAAACAAAGTAACATAGAATCAAACTAGCTACCTTCTGAATACAGCAGTACTATAATCACTCAACCACCAAGCTGACATAAAAAACTTTTACTCATACCAGTACTCATAACGTTTTTAATATGTTACATTTTTAACAAGTTACCTTTAAGCATGTTACATTTTAAAAGGTTACAATTTTACATGTTACATTTTTACATGTTACATTTTAATATGTTACATTTTAACACGTTACATTTAAGCATGTTACATTTTAAAATGTTACATTTTAACACGTAACATTTTAACATGTTACATTTTAACTTCTTATATTTCCACATGTTACATTTTTACATGTTACATTTTAACATGTTTTACGATCAAGTCATTCCCTTGCAACTGACCTGGTAGCCTCGTCTAGTATGAGGATGGATGGGATTTTTCAGTAGAGCGCGGGCGATAGCTATCCTCTGTTTCTGGCCCCCAGACACGGTAACTCCTCTCTCCCCCAGAATGGTACTGTAGCCATCAGGGAACTGTCGGATAAAACTGTCAGCATTGGCCAGCCCAGCAGCCTCGTACACCTGTGACAAAGATTAATTAAATTAGTAATACCAAACTAGTGACGGGTAATACAAACAAAGTAACATAGAATCAAACTAGCTACCTTCTGAATACAGCAGTACTATAATCACTCAACCACCAAGCTGACATAAAAAACTTTTACTCATACCAGTACTCATAACGTTTTTTAATATGTTACATTTTAACAAGTTACCTTTAAGCATGTTACATTTTAAAAGGTTACAATTTTACATGTTACATTTTTACATGTTACATTTTAATATGTTACATTTTAACACGTTACATTTAAGCATGTTACATTTTAAAATGTTACATTTTAACACGTAACATTTTAACATGTTACATTTTAACTTCTTATATTTTCCACATGTTACATTTTTACATGTTACATTTTAACATGTTTTACGATCAAGTCATTCCCTTGCAACTGACCTGGTAGCCTCGTCTAGTATGAGGATGGATGGGATTTTCAGTAGAGCGCGGGCGATAGCTATCCTCTGTTTCTGGCCCCCAGACACGGTAACTCCCTCTCTCCCCCAGAATGGTACTGTAGCCATCAGGGAACTGTCGGATAAAACTGTCAGCATTGGCCAGCCCAGCAGCCTCGTACACCTGTGACAAAGATTAATTAAATTAGTAATACCAAACTAGTGACGGGTAATACAAACAAAGTAACATAGAATCAAACCAGCTACCTTCTGATTACAGCAGTACTATAATCACTCAACCACCAAGCTGACATAAAAACTTTTACTCATACCAGTACTCATAACGTTTTTAATGTGTTACATTTTAACAAGTTACCTTTAAGCATGTTACATTTTAAAAGGTTACAATTTTACATGTTACATTTTAATATGTTACATTTTAACACGTTACATTTAAGCATGTTACATTTTAAAATGTTACATTTTAACACCGTACATTTTAAAATGTTACATTTTAACACCGTACATTTTAACATGTTACATTTTAACTTCTTATATTTCCACATGTTACATTTTTACATGTTACATTTTAACATGTTTTACGATCAAGTCATTCCCTTGCAACTGACCTGGTAGCCTCGTCTAGTATGAGGATGGATGGGATTTTCAGTAGAGCGCTAAGAGCGCTTGTAGCGGCGATAGCTATCCTCTGTTTCTGGCCCCCAGACACGGTAACTCCTCTCTCCCCCAGAATGGTACTGTAGCCATCAGGGAACTGTCGGATAAAACTGTCAGCATTGGCAGCCCAGCAGCCACGTACACCTGTGACAAAGATTAATTAAATTAGTAATACCAAACTAGTGACAGGTAATACAAACAAAGTAACGTAGAATCAAACCAGCTACCTTCTGATTTCAAGGCGAGTACAGCAGTACTATAATCACTCAACCACCAAGCTGACATAAAAAGCGTCGTCGTCGTCGTCGTCGTCGTCGTCGTCGTCGTCGTCGTCGTCGTCGTCGTCGTCGTCGTCGTCGTCGTCGTCGTCGTCGTCGTCGTCGTCGTCGTCGTCGTCGTCGTGGTCGTCGTCGTGGTCGTGGTCGTCGTCGTGGTCGTCGTCGTGGTCGTCGTCGTGGTCGTGGTCGTCGTCGTCGTCGTCGTCGTCGTCGTCGTCGTCGTCGTCGTCGTCGTCGTCGTCGTCGTCGTCGTCGTCGTCGTCGTCGTCGTCGTCGTCGTCGTCGTCGTCGTCGTCGTCGTCGTCGTCGTCGTCGTCCCAAAACTACATTTTTACATTTTACATATTTACATGTTACATTTTAACATTTTTTATGATCAAGTCTTTCCCTTGCAACTGACCTGGTAGCCTCGTCTAGTATGAGGATGGATGGGATTTTCAGTAGAGCGCGGGCGATAGCTATCCTCTGTTTCTGGCCCCCAGACACGGTAACTCCTCTCTCCCCCAGAATGGTACTGTAGCCATCAGGGAACTGTCGGATAAAACTGTCAGCATTGGCCAGCCCAGCAGCCTCGTACACCTGTGACAAAGATTAATTAAATTAGTAATACCAAACTAGTGACGGGTAATACAAACAAAGTAACATAGAATCAAACTAGCTACCTTCTGAATACAGCAGTACTATAATCACTCAACCACCAAGCTGACATAAAAAACTTTTACTCATACCAGTACTCATAACGTTTTTAATATGTTACATTTTAACAAGTTACCTTTAAGCATGTTACATTTTAAAAGGTTACAATTTTACATGTTACATTTTTACATGTTACATTTTAATATGTTACATTTTAACACGTTACATTTAAGCATGTTACATTTTAAAATGTTACATTTTAACACGTAACATTTTAACATGTTACATTTTAACTTCTTATATTTCCACATGTTACATTTTTACATGTTACATTTTAACATGTTTTACGATCAAGTCATTCCCTTGCAACTGACCTGGTAGCCTCGTCTAGTATGAGGATGGATGGGATTTTCAGTAGAGCGCGGGCGATAGCTATCCTCTGTTTCTGGCCCCCAGACACGGTAACTCCTCTCTCCCCCAGAATGGTACTGTAGCCATCAGGGAACTGTCGGATAAAACTGTCAGCATTGGCCAGCCCAGCAGCCTCGTACACCTGTGACAAAGATTAATTAAATTAGTAATACCAAACTAGTGACGGGTAATACAAACAAAGTAACATAGAATCAAACCAGCTACCTTCTGATTACAGCAGTACTATAATCACTCAACCACCAAGCTGACATAAAAACTTTTACTCATACCAGTACTCATAACGTTTTTAATGTGTTACATTTTAACAAGTTACCTTTAAGCATGTTACATTTTAAAAGGTTACAATTTTACATGTTACATTTTAATATGTTACATTTTAACACGTTACATTTAAGCATGTTACATTTTAAAATGTTACATTTTAACACCGTACATTTTAAAATGTTACATTTTAACACCGTACATTTTAACATGTTACATTTTAACTTCTTATATTTCCACATGTTACATTTTTACATGTTACATTTTAACATGTTTTACGATCAAGTCATTCCCTTGCAACTGACCTGGTAGCCTCGTCTAGTATGAGGATGGATGGGATTTTCAGTAGAGCGCTAAGAGCGCTTGTAGCGGCGATAGCTATCCTCTGTTTCTGGCCCCCAGACACGGTAACTCCTCTCTCCCCCAGAATGGTACTGTAGCCATCAGGGAACTGTCGGATAAAACTGTCAGCATTGGCAGCCCAGCAGCCACGTACACCTGTGACAAAGATTAATTAAATTAGTAATACCAAACTAGTGACAGGTAATACAAACAAAGTAACGTAGAATCAAACCAGCTACCTTCTGATTTCAAGGCGAGTACAGCAGTACTATAATCACTCAACCACCAAGCTGACATAAAAAGCGTCGTCGTCGTCGTCGTCGTCGTCGTCGTCGTCGTCGTCGTCGTCGTCGTCGTCGTCGTCGTCGTCGTCGTCGTCGTCGTCGTCGTCGTCGTCGTCGTCGTCGTCGTCGTCGTCGTCGTCGTCGTCGTCGTCGTCGTCGTCGTCGTCGTCGTCGTCGTCGTCGTCGTCGTCGTCGTCGTCGTCGTCGTCGTCGTCGTCGTCGTCGTCGTCGTCGTCGTCGTCGTCGTCGTCGTCGTCGTCGTCGTCGTCGTCGTCGTCGTCGTCGTCGTCGTCGTCGTCGTCGTCGTCGTCGTCGTCGTCGTCGTCGTCGTCGTCGTCGTCGTCGTCGTCGTCGTCGTCGTCGTCGTCGTCGTCGTCGTCGTCGTCGTCGTCGTCGTCGTCGTCGTCGTCGTCGTCGTCGTCGTCGTCGTCGTCGTCGTCGTCGTCGTCGTCGTCGTCGTCGTCGTCGTCGTCGTCGTCGTCGTCGTCGTCGTCGTCGTCGTCGTCGTCGTCGTCGTCGTCGTCGTCGTCGTCGTCGTCGTCGTCGTCGTCGTCGTCGTCGTCGTCGTCGTCGTCGTCGTCGTCGTCGTCGTCGTCGTCGTCGTCGTCGTCGTCGTCGTCGTCGTCGTCGTCGTCGTCGTCGTCGTCGTCGTCGTCGTCGTCGTCGTCGTCGTCGTCGTCGTCGTCGTCGTCGTCGTCGTCGTCGTCGTCGTCGTCGTCGTCGTCGTCGTCGTCGTCGTCGTCGTCGTCGTCGTCGTCGTCGTCGTCGTCGTCGTCGTCGTCGTCGTCGTCGTCGTCGTCGTCGTCGTCGTCGTCGTCGTCGTCGTCGTCGTCGTCGTCGTCGTCGTCGTCGTCGTCGTCGTCGTCGTCGTCGTCGTCGTCGTCGTCGTCGTCGTCGTCGTCGTCGTCGTCGTCGTCGTCGTCGTCGTCGTCGTCGTCGTCGTCGTCGTCGTCGTCGTCGTCCCAAAACTACATTTTTACATTTTACATATTTACATGTTACATTTTAACATTTTTTATGATCAAGTCTTTCCCTTGCAACTGACCTGGTAGCCTCGTCTAGTATGAGGATGGATGGGATTTTCAGTAGAGCGCGGGCGATAGCTATCCTCTGTTTCTGGCCCCCAGACACGGTAACTCCTCTCTCCCCCAGAATGGTACTGTAGCCATCAGGGAACTGTCGGATAAAACTGTCAGCATTGGCCAGCCCAGCAGCCTCGTACACCTGTGACAAAGATTAATTAAATTAGTAATACCAAACTAGTGACGGGTAATACAAACAAAGTAACATAGAATCAAACTAGCTACCTTCTGAATACAGCAGTACTATAATCACTCAACCACCAAGCTGACATAAAAAACTTTTACTCATACCAGTACTCATAACGTTTTTAATATGTTACATTTTAACAAGTTACCTTTAAGCATGTTACATTTTAAAAGGTTACAATTTTACATGTTACATTTTTACATGTTACATTTTAATAAGTTACATTTTAACACGTTACATTTAAGCATGTTACATTTTAAAATGTTACATTTTAACACGTAACATTTTAACATGTTACATTTTAACTTCTTATATTTCCACATGTTACATTTTTACATGTTACATTTTAACATGTTTTACGATCAAGTCATTCCCTTGCAACTGACCTGGTAGCCTCGTCTAGTATGAGGATGGATGGGATTTTCAGTAGAGCGCGGGCGATAGCTATCCTCTGTTTCTGGCCCCCAGACACGGTAACTCCTCTCTCCCCCAGAATGGTACTGTAGCCATCAGGGAACTGTCGGATAAAACTGTCAGCATTGGCCAGCCCAGCAGCCTCGTACACCTGTGACAAAGATTAATTAAATTAGTAATACCAAACTAGTGACGGGTAATACAAACAAAGTAACATAGAATCAAACTAGCTACCTTCTGAATACAGCAGTACTATAATCACTCAACCACCAAGCTGACATAAAAAACTTTTACTCATACCAGTACTCATAACGTTTTTAATATGTTACATTTTAACAAGTTACCTTTAAGCATGTTACATTTTAAAAGGTTACAATTTTACATGTTACATTTTTACATGTTACATTTTAATATGTTACATTTTAACACGTTACATTTAAGCATGTTACATTTTAAAATGTTACATTTTAACACGTAACATTTTAACATGTTACATTTTAACTTCTTATATTTCCACATGTTACATTTTTACATGTTACATTTTAACATGTTTTACGATCAAGTCATTCCCTTGCAACTGACCTGGTAGCCTCGTCTAGTATGAGGATGGATGGGATTTTCAGTAGAGCGCGGGCGATAGCTATCCTCTGTTTCTGGCCCCCAGACACGGTAACTCCTCTCTCCCCCAGAATGGTACTGTAGCCATCAGGGAACTGTCGGATAAAACTGTCAGCATTGGCCAGCCCAGCAGCCTCGTACACCTGTGACAAAGATTAATTAAATTAGTAATACCAAACTAGTGACGGGTAATACAAACAAAGTAACATAGAATCAAACCAGCTACCTTCTGATTACAGCAGTACTATAATCACTCAACCACCAAGCTGACATAAAAACTTTTACTCATACCAGTACTCATAACGTTTTTAATGTGTTACATTTTAACAAGTTACCTTTAAGCATGTTACATTTTAAAAGGTTACAATTTTACATGTTACATTTTAATATGTTACATTTTAACACGTTACATTTAAGCATGTTACATTTTAAAATGTTACATTTTAACACCGTACATTTTAAAATGTTACATTTTAACACCGTACATTTTAACATGTTACATTTTAACTTCTTATATTTCCACATGTTACATTTTTACATGTTACATTTTAACATGTTTTACGATCAAGTCATTCCCTTGCAACTGACCTGGTAGCCTCGTCTAGTATGAGGATGGATGGGATTTTCAGTAGAGCGCTAAGAGCGCTTGTAGCGGCGATAGCTATCCTCTGTTTCTGGCCCCCAGACACGGTAACTCCTCTCTCCCCCAGAATGGTACTGTAGCCATCAGGGAACTGTCGGATAAAACTGTCAGCATTGGCAGCCCAGCAGCCACGTACACCTGTGACAAAGATTAATTAAATTAGTAATACCAAACTAGTGACAGGTAATACAAACAAAGTAACGTAGAATCAAACCAGCTACCTTCTGATTTCAAGGCGAGTACAGCAGTACTATAATGACTCAACCACCAAGCTGACATAAAAAGCGTCGTCGTCGTCGTCGTCGTCGTCGTCGTCGTCGTCGTCGTCGTCGTCGTCGTCGTCGTCGTCGTCGTCGTCGTCGTCGTCGTCGTCGTCGTCGTCGTCGTCGTCGTCGTCGTCGTCGTCGTCGTCGTCGTCGTCGTCGTCGTCGTCGTCGTCGTCGTCGTCGTCGTCGTCGTCGTCGTCGTCGTCGTCGTCGTCGTCGTCGTCGTCGTCGTCGTCGTCGTCGTCGTCGTCGTCGTCGTCGTCGTCGTCGTCGTCGTCGTCGTCGTCGTCGTCGTCGTCGTCGTCGTCGTCGTCGTCGTCGTCGTCGTCGTCGTCGTCGTCGTCGTCGTCGTCGTCGTCGTCGTCGTCGTCGTCGTCGTCGTCGTCGTCGTCGTCGTCGTCGTCGTCGTCGTCGTCGTCGTCGTCGTCGTCGTCGTCGTCGTCGTCGTCGTCGTCGTCGTCGTCGTCGTCGTCGTCGTCGTCGTCGTCGTCGTCGTCGTCGTCGTCGTCGTCGTCGTCGTCGTCGTCGTCGTCGTCGTCGTCGTCGTCGTCGTCGTCGTCGTCGTCGTCGTCGTCGTCGTCGTCGTCCCAAAACTACATTTTTACATTTTACATATTTACATGTTACATTTTAACATTTTTTATGATCAAGTCTTTCCCTTGCAACTGACCTGGTAGCCTCGTCTAGTATGAGGATGGATGGGATTTTCAGTAGAGCGCGGGCGATAGCTATCCTCTGTTTCTGGCCCCCAGACACGGTAACTCCTCTCTCCCCCAGAATGGTACTGTAGCCATCAGGGAACTGTCGGATAAAACTGTCAGCATTGGCCAGCCCAGCAGCCTCGTACACCTGTGACAAAGATTAATTAAATTAGTAATACCAAACTAGTGACGGGTAATACAAACAAAGTAACATAGAATCAAACTAGCTACCTTCTGAATACAGCAGTACTATAATCACTCAACCACCAAGCTGACATAAAAAACTTTTACTCATACCAGTACTCATAACGTTTTTAATATGTTACATTTTAACAAGTTACCTTTAAGCATGTTACATTTTAAAAGGTTACAATTTTACATGTTACATTTTTACATGTTACATTTTAATATGTTACATTTTAACACGTTACATTTAAGCATGTTACATTTTAAAATGTTACATTTTAACACGTAACATTTTAACATGTACATTTTAACATGTCGTCGTCGTCGTCGTCGTCGTCGTCGTCGTCGTCGTCGTCGTCGTCGTCGTCGTCGTCGTCGTCGTCGTCGTCGTCGTCGTCGTCGTCGTCGTCGTCGTCGTCGTCGTCGTCGTCGTCGTCGTCGTCGTCGTCGTCGTCGTCGTCGTCGTCGTCGTCGTCGTCGTCGTCGTCGTCGTCGTCGTCGTCGTCGTCGTCGTCGTCGTCGTCGTCGTCGTCGTCGTCGTCGTCGTCGTCGTCGTCGTCGTCGTCGTCGTCGTCGTCGTCGTCGTCGTCGTCGTCGTCGTCGTCGTCGTCGTCGTCGTCGTCGTCGTCCCAAAACTACATTTTTACATTTTACATATTTACATGTTACATTTTAACATTTTTTATGATCAAGTCTTTCCCTTGCAACTGACCTGGTAGCCTCGTCTAGTATGAGGATGGATGGGATTTTCAGTAGAGCGCGGGCGATAGCTATCCTCTGTTTCTGGCCCCCAGACACGGTAACTCCTCTCTCCCCCAGAATGGTACTGTAGCCATCAGGGAACTGTCGGATAAAACTGTCAGCATTGGCCAGCCCAGCAGCCTCGTACACCTGTGACAAAGATTAATTAAATTAGTAATACCAAACTAGTGACGGGTAATACAAACAAAGTAACATAGAATCAAACTAGCTACCTTCTGAATACAGCAGTACTATAATCACTCAACCACCAAGCTGACATAAAAAACTTTTACTCATACCAGTACTCATAACGTTTTTAATATGTTACATTTTAACAAGTTACCTTTAAGCATGTTACATTTTAAAAGGTTACAATTTTACATGTTACATTTTTACATGTTACATTTTAATATGTTACATTTTAACACGTTACATTTAAGCATGTTACATTTTAAAATGTTACATTTTAACACGTAACATTTTAACATGTACATTTTAACATGTCGTCGTCGTCGTCGTCGTCGTCGTCGTCGTCGTCGTCGTCGTCGTCGTCGTCGTCGTCGTCGTCGTCGTCGTCGTCGTCGTCGTCGTCGTCGTCGTCGTCGTCGTCGTCGTCGTCGTCGTCGTCGTCGTCGTCGTCGTCGTCGTCGTCGTCGTCGTCGTCGTCGTCGTCGTCGTCGTCGTCGTCGTCGTCGTCGTCGTCGTCGTCGTCGTCGTCGTCGTCGTCGTCGTCGTCGTCGTCGTCGTCGTCGTCGTCGTCGTCGTCGTCGTCGTCGTCGTCGTCGTCGTCGTCGTCCCAAAACTACATTTTTACATTTTACATATTTACATGTTACATTTTAACATTTTTTATGATCAAGTCTTTCCCTTGCAACTGACCTGGTAGCCTCGTCTAGTATGAGGATGGATGGGATTTTCAGTAGAGCGCGGGCGATAGCTATCCTCTGTTTCTGGCCCCCAGACACGGTAACTCCTCTCTCCCCCAGAATGGTACTGTAGCCATCAGGGAACTGTCGGATAAAACTGTCAGCATTGGCCAGCCCAGCAGCCTCGTACACCTGTGACAAAGATTAATTAAATTAGTAATACCAAACTAGTGACGGGTAATACAAACAAAGTAACATAGAATCAAACTAGCTACCTTCTGAATACAGCAGTACTATAATCACTCAACCACCAAGCTGACATAAAAAACTTTTACTCATACCAGTACTCATAACGTTTTTAATATGTTACATTTTAACAAGTTACCTTTAAGCATGTTACATTTTAAAAGGTTACAATTTTACATGTTACATTTTTACATGTTACATTTTAATATGTTACATTTTAACACGTTACATTTAAGCATGTTACATTTTAAAATGTTACATTTTAACACGTAACATTTTAACATGTTACATTTTAACTTCTTATATTTCCACATGTTACATTTTTACATGTTACATTTTAACATGTTTTACGATCAAGTCATTCCCTTGCAACTGACCTGGTAGCCTCGTCTAGTATGAGGATGGATGGGATTTTCAGTAGAGCGCGGGCGATAGCTATCCTCTGTTTCTGGCCCCCAGACACGGTAACTCCTCTCTCCCCCAGAATGGTACTGTAGCCATCAGGGAACTGTCGGATAAACAGCCCAGCAGCCTCGTACACCTGTGACAAAGATTAATTAAATTAGTAATACCAAACTAGTGACGGGTAATACAAACAAAGTAACATAGAATCAAACTAGCTACCTTCTGAATACAGCAGTACTATAATCACTCAACCACCAAGCTGACATAAAAAGCGTCGTCGTCGTCGTCGTCGTCGTCGTCGTCGTCGTCGTCGTCGTCGTCGTCGTCGTCGTCGTCGTCGTCGTCGTCGTCGTCGTCGTCGTCGTCGTCGTCGTCGTCGTCGTCGTCGTCGTCGTCGTCGTCGTCGTCGTCGTCGTCGTCGTCGTCGTCGTCGTCGTCGTCGTCGTCGTCGTCGTCGTCGTCGTCGTCGTCGTCGTCGTCGTCGTCGTCGTCGTCGTCGTCGTCGTCGTCGTCGTCGTCGTCGTCGTCGTCGTCGTCGTCGTCGTCGTCGTCGTCGTCGTCGTCGTCGTCGTCGTCGTCGTCGTCGTCGTCGTCGTCGTCGTCGTCGTCGTCGTCGTCGTCGTCGTCGTCGTCGTCGTCGTCGTCGTCGTCGTCGTCGTCGTCGTCGTCGTCGTCGTCGTCGTCGTCGTCGTCGTCGTCGTCGTCGTCGTCGTCGTCGTCGTCGTCGTCGTCGTCGTCGTCGTCGTCGTCGTCGTCGTCGTCGTCGTCGTCGTCGTCGTCGTCGTCGTCGTCGTCGTCGTCGTCGTCGTCGTCGTCGTCGTCGTCGTCGTCGTCGTCGTCGTCGTCGTCGTCGTCGTCGTCGTCGTCGTCGTCGTCGTCGTCGTCGTCGTCGTCGTCGTCGTCGTCGTCGTCGTCGTCGTCGTCGTCGTCGTCGTCGTCGTCGTCGTCGTCGTCGTCGTCGTCGTCGTCGTCGTCGTCGTCGTCGTCGTCGTCGTCGTCGTCGTCGTCGTCGTCGTCGTCGTCGTCGTCGTCGTCGTCGTCGTCGTCGTCGTCGTCGTCGTCGTCGTCGTCGTCGTCGTCGTCGTCGTCGTCGTCGTCGTCGTCGTCGTCGTCGTCGTCGTCGTCGTCGTCGTCGTCGTCGTCGTCGTCGTCGTCGTCGTCGTCGTCGTCGTCGTCGTCGTCGTCGTCGTCGTCGTCGTCGTCGTCGTCGTCGTCGTCGTCGTCGTCGTCGTCGTCGTCGTCGTCGTCGTCGTCGTCGTCGTCGTCGTCGTCGTCGTCGTCGTCGTCGTCGTCGTCGTCGTCGTCGTCGTCGTCGTCGTCGTCGTCGTCGTCGTCGTCGTCGTCGTCGTCGTCGTCGTCGTCGTCGTCGTCGTCGTCGTCGTCGTCGTCGTCGTCGTCGTCGTCGTCGTCGTCGTCGTCGTCGTCCCAAAACTACATTTTTACATTTTACATATTTACATGTTACATTTTAACATTTTTTATGATCAAGTCTTTCCCTTGCAACTGACCTGGTAGCCTCGTCTAGTATGAGGATGGATGGGATTTTCAGTAGAGCGCGGGCGATAGCTATCCTCTGTTTCTGGCCCCCAGACACGGTAACTCCTCTCTCCCCCAGAATGGTACTGTAGCCATCAGGGAACTGTCGGATAAAACTGTCAGCATTGGCCAGCCCAGCAGCCTCGTACACCTGTGACAAAGATTAATTAAATTAGTAATACCAAACTAGTGACGGGTAATACAAACAAAGTAACATAGAATCAAACTAGCTACCTTCTGAATACAGCAGTACTATAATCACTCAACCACCAAGCTGACATAAAAAACTTTTACTCATACCAGTACTCATAACGTTTTTAATATGTTACATTTTAACAAGTTACCTTTAAGCATGTTACATTTTAAAAGGTTACAATTTTACATGTTACATTTTTACATGTTACATTTTAATATGTTACATTTTAACACGTTACATTTAAGCATGTTACATTTTAAAATGTTACATTTTAACACGTAACATTTTAACATGTACATTTTAACATGTCGTCGTCGTCGTCGTCGTCGTCGTCGTCGTCGTCGTCGTCGTCGTCGTCGTCGTCGTCGTCGTCGTCGTCGTCGTCGTCGTCGTCGTCGTCGTCGTCGTCGTCGTCGTCGTCGTCGTCGTCGTCGTCGTCGTCGTCGTCGTCGTCGTCGTCGTCGTCGTCGTCGTCGTCGTCGTCGTCGTCGTCGTCGTCGTCGTCGTCGTCGTCGTCGTCGTCGTCGTCGTCGTCGTCGTCGTCGTCGTCGTCGTCGTCGTCGTCGTCGTCGTCGTCGTCGTCGTCGTCGTCGTCGTCGTCGTCGTCGTCGTCGTCGTCGTCGTCGTCGTCGTCGTCGTCGTCGTCGTCGTCGTCGTCGTCGTCGTCGTCGTCGTCGTCGTCGTCCCAAAACTACATTTTTACATTTTACATATTTACATGTTACATTTTAACATTTTTTATGATCAAGTCTTTCCCTTGCAACTGACCTGGTAGCCTCGTCTAGTATGAGGATGGATGGGATTTTCAGTAGAGCGCGGGCGATAGCTATCCTCTGTTTCTGGCCCCCAGACACGGTAACTCCTCTCTCCCCCAGAATGGTACTGTAGCCATCAGGGAACTGTCGGATAAAACTGTCAGCATTGGCCAGCCCAGCAGCCTCGTACACCTGTGACAAAGATTAATTAAATTAGTAATACCAAACTAGTGACGGGTAATACAAACAAAGTAACATAGAATCAAACTAGCTACCTTCTGAATACAGCAGTACTATAATCACTCAACCACCAAGCTGACATAAAAAACTTTTACTCATACCAGTACTCATAACGTTTTTAATATGTTACATTTTAACAAGTTACCTTTAAGCATGTTACATTTTAAAAGGTTACAATTTTACATGTTACATTTTTACATGTTACATTTTAATATGTTACATTTTAACACGTTACATTTAAGCATGTTACATTTTAAAATGTTACATTTTAACACGTAACATTTTAACATGTACATTTTAACATGTCGTCGTCGTCGTCGTCGTCGTCGTCGTCGTCGTCGTCGTCGTCGTCGTCGTCGTCGTCGTCGTCGTCGTCGTCGTCGTCGTCGTCGTCGTCGTCGTCGTCGTCGTCGTCGTCGTCGTCGTCGTCGTCGTCGTCGTCGTCGTCGTCGTCGTCGTCGTCGTCGTCGTCGTCGTCGTCGTCGTCGTCGTCGTCGTCGTCGTCGTCGTCGTCGTCGTCGTCGTCGTCGTCGTCGTCGTCGTCGTCGTCGTCGTCGTCGTCGTCGTCCCAAAACTACATTTTTACATTTTACATATTTACATGTTACATTTTAACATTTTTTATGATCAAGTCTTTCCCTTGCAACTGACCTGGTAGCCTCGTCTAGTATGAGGATGGATGGGATTTTCAGTAGAGCGCGGGCGATAGCTATCCTCTGTTTCTGGCCCCCAGACACGGTAACTCCTCTCTCCCCCAGAATGGTACTGTAGCCATCAGGGAACTGTCGGATAAAACTGTCAGCATTGGCCAGCCCAGCAGCCTCGTACACCTGTGACAAAGATTAATTAAATTAGTAATACCAAACTAGTGACGGGTAATACAAACAAAGTAACATAGAATCAAACTAGCTACCTTCTGAATACAGCAGTACTATAATCACTCAACCACCAAGCTGACATAAAAAACTTTTACTCATACCAGTACTCATAACGTTTTTAATATGTTACATTTTAACAAGTTACCTTTAAGCATGTTACATTTTAAAAGGTTACAATTTTACATGTTACATTTTTACATGTTACATTTTAATATGTTACATTTTAACACGTTACATTTAAGCATGTTACATTTTAAAATGTTACATTTTAACACGTAACATTTTAACATGTTACATTTTAACTTCTTATATTTCCACATGTTACATTTTTACATGTTACATTTTAACATGTTTTACGATCAAGTCATTCCCTTGCAACTGACCTGGTAGCCTCGTCTAGTATGAGGATGGATGGGATTTTCAGTAGAGCGCGGGCGATAGCTATCCTCTGTTTCTGGCCCCCAGACACGGTAACTCCTCTCTCCCCCAGAATGGTACTGTAGCCATCAGGGAACTGTCGGATAAAACTGTCAGCATTGGCCAGCCCAGCAGCCTCGTACACCTGTGACAAAGATTAATTAAATTAGTAATACCAAACTAGTGACGGGTAATACAAACAAAGTAACATAGAATCAAACTAGCTACCTTCTGAATACAGCAGTACTATAATCACTCAACCACCAAGCTGACATAAAAAACTTTTACTCATACCAGTACTCATAACGTTTTTAATATGTTACATTTTAACAAGTTACCTTTAAGCATGTTACATTTTAAAAGGTTACAATTTTACATGTTACATTTTTACATGTTACATTTTAATATGTTACATTTTAACACGTTACATTTAAGCATGTTACATTTTAAAATGTTACATTTTAACACGTAACATTTTAACATGTTACATTTTAACTTCTTATATTTCCACATGTTACATTTTTACATGTTACATTTTAACATGTTTTACGATCAAGTCATTCCCTTGCAACTGACCTGGTAGCCTCGTCTAGTATGAGGATGGATGGGATTTTCAGTAGAGCGCGGGCGATAGCTATCCTCTGTTTCTGGCCCCCAGACACGGTAACTCCTCTCTCCCCCAGAATGGTACTGTAGCCATCAGGGAACTGTCGGATAAAACTGTCAGCATTGGCCAGCCCAGCAGCCTCGTACACCTGTGACAAAGATTAATTAAATTAGTAATACCAAACTAGTGACGGGTAATACAAACAAAGTAACATAGAATCAAACCAGCTACCTTCTGATTACAGCAGTACTATAATCACTCAACCACCAAGCTGACATAAAAACTTTTACTCATACCAGTACTCATAACGTTTTTAATGTGTTACATTTTAACAAGTTACCTTTAAGCATGTTACATTTTAAAAGGTTACAATTTTACATGTTACATTTTAATATGTTACATTTTAACACGTTACATTTAAGCATGTTACATTTTAAAATGTTACATTTTAACACCGTACATTTTAAAATGTTACATTTTAACACCGTACATTTTAACATGTTACATTTTAACTTCTTATATTTCCACATGTTACATTTTTACATGTTACATTTTAACATGTTTTACGATCAAGTCATTCCCTTGCAACTGACCTGGTAGCCTCGTCTAGTATGAGGATGGATGGGATTTTCAGTAGAGCGCTAAGAGCGCTTGTAGCGGCGATAGCTATCCTCTGTTTCTGGCCCCCAGACACGGTAACTCCTCTCTCCCCCAGAATGGTACTGTAGCCATCAGGGAACTGTCGGATAAAACTGTCAGCATTGGCAGCCCAGCAGCCACGTACACCTGTGACAAAGATTAATTAAATTAGTAATACCAAACTAGTGACAGGTAATACAAACAAAGTAACGTAGAATCAAACCAGCTACCTTCTGATTTCAAGGCGAGTACAGCAGTACTATAATCACTCAACCACCAAGCTGACATAAAAAGCGTCGTCGTCGTCGTCGTCGTCGTCGTCGTCGTCGTCGTCGTCGTCGTCGTCGTCGTCGTCGTCGTCGTCGTCGTCGTCGTCGTCGTCGTCGTCGTCGTCGTCGTCGTCGTCGTGGTCGTCGTCGTGGTCGTGGTCGTCGTCGTGGTCGTCGTCGTGGTCGTCGTCGTGGTCGTGGTCGTCGTCGTCGTCGTCGTCGTCGTCGTCGTCGTCGTCGTCGTCGTCGTCGTCGTCGTCGTCGTCGTCGTCGTCGTCGTCGTCGTCGTCGTCGTCGTCGTCGTCGTCGTCGTCGTCGTCGTCGTCGTCGTCGTCGTCCCAAAACTACATTTTTACATTTTACATATTTACATGTTACATTTTAACATTTTTTATGATCAAGTCTTTCCCTTGCAACTGCTGACCTGGTAGCCTCGTCTAGTATGAGGATGGATGGGATTTTCAGTAGAGCGCGGGCGATAGCTATCCTCTGTTTCTGGCCCCCAGACACGGTAACTCCTCTCTCCCCCAGAATGGTACTGTAGCCATCAGGGAACTGTCGGATAAAACTGTCAGCATTGGCCAGCCCAGCAGCCTCGTACACCTGTGACAAAGATTAATTAAATTAGTAATACCAAACTAGTGACGGGTAATACAAACAAAGTAACAGTGACGGGTAATACAAACAAAGTAACATAGAATCAAACTAGCTACCTTCTGAATACAGCAGTACTATAATCACTCAACCACCAAGCTGACATAAAAAACTTTTACTCATACCAGTACTCATAACGTTTTTAATATGTTACATTTTAACAAGTTACCTTTAAGCATGTTACATTTTAAAAGGTTACAATTTTACATGTTACATTTTTACATGTTACATTTTAATATGTTACATTTTAACACGTTACATTTAAGCATGTTACATTTTAAAATGTTACATTTTAACACGTAACATTTTAACATGTTACATTTTAACTTCTTATATTTCCACATGTTACATTTTTACATGTTACATTTTAACATGTTTTACGATCAAGTCATTCCCTTGCAACTGACCTGGTAGCCTCGTCTAGTATGAGGATGGATGGGATTTTCAGTAGAGCGCGGGCGATAGCTATCCTCTGTTTCTGGCCCCCAGACACGGTAACTCCTCTCTCCCCCAGAATGGTACTGTAGCCATCAGGGAACTGTCGGATAAAACTGTCAGCATTGGCCAGCCCAGCAGCCTCGTACACCTGTGACAAAGATTAATTAAATTAGTAATACCAAACTAGTGACGGGTAATACAAACAAAGTAACATAGAATCAAACCAGCTACCTTCTGATTACAGCAGTACTATAATCACTCAACCACCAAGCTGACATAAAAACTTTTACTCATACCAGTACTCATAACGTTTTTAATGTGTTACATTTTAACAAGTTACCTTTAAGCATGTTACATTTTAAAAGGTTACAATTTTACATGTTACATTTTAATATGTTACATTTTAACACGTTACATTTAAGCATGTTACATTTTAAAATGTTACATTTTAACACCGTACATTTTAAAATGTTACATTTTAACACCGTACATTTTAACATGTTACATTTTAACTTCTTATATTTCCACATGTTACATTTTTACATGTTACATTTTAACATGTTTTACGATCAAGTCATTCCCTTGCAACTGACCTGGTAGCCTCGTCTAGTATGAGGATGGATGGGATTTTCAGTAGAGCGCTAAGAGCGCTTGTAGCGGCGATAGCTATCCTCTGTTTCTGGCCCCCAGACACGGTAACTCCTCTCTCCCCCAGAATGGTACTGTAGCCATCAGGGAACTGTCGGATAAAACTGTCAGCATTGGCAGCCCAGCAGCCACGTACACCTGTGACAAAGATTAATTAAATTAGTAATACCAAACTAGTGACAGGTAATACAAACAAAGTAACGTAGAATCAAACCAGCTACCTTCTGATTTCAAGGCGAGTACAGCAGTACTATAATCACTCAACCACCAAGCTGACATAAAAAGCGTCGTCGTCGTCGTCGTCGTCGTCGTCGTCGTCGTCGTCGTCGTCGTCGTCGTCGTCGTCGTCGTCGTCGTCGTCGTCGTCGTCGTCGTCGTCGTCGTCGTCGTCGTCGTCGTCGTCGTCGTCGTCGTCGTCGTCGTCGTCGTCGTCGTCGTCGTCGTCGTCGTCGTCGTCGTCGTCGTCGTCGTCGTCGTCGTCGTCGTCGTCGTCGTCGTCGTCGTCGTCGTCGTCGTCGTCGTCGTCGTCGTCGTCGTCGTCGTCGTCGTCGTCGTCGTCGTCGTCGTCGTCGTCGTCGTCGTCGTCGTCGTCGTCGTCGTCGTCGTCGTCGTCGTCGTCGTCGTCGTCGTCGTCGTCGTCGTCGTCGTCGTCGTCGTCGTCGTCGTCGTCGTCGTCGTCGTCGTCGTCGTCGTCGTCGTCGTCGTCGTCGTCGTCGTCGTCGTCGTCGTCGTCGTCGTCGTCGTCGTCGTCGTCGTCGTCGTCGTCGTCGTCGTCGTCGTCGTCGTCGTCGTCGTCGTCGTCGTCGTCGTCGTCGTCGTCGTCGTCGTCGTCGTCGTCGTCGTCGTCGTCGTCGTCGTCGTCGTCGTCGTCGTCGTCGTCGTCGTCGTCGTCGTCGTCGTCGTCGTCGTCGTCGTCGTCGTCGTCGTCGTCGTCGTCGTCGTCGTCGTCGTCGTCGTCGTCGTCGTCGTCGTCGTCGTCGTCGTCGTCGTCGTCGTCGTCGTCGTCGTCGTCGTCGTCGTCGTCGTCGTCGTCGTCGTCGTCGTCGTCGTCGTCGTCGTCGTCGTCGTCGTCGTCGTCGTCGTCGTCGTCGTCGTCGTCGTCGTCGTCGTCGTCGTCGTCGTCGTCGTCGTCGTCGTCGTCGTCGTCGTCGTCGTCGTCGTCGTCGTCGTCGTCGTCGTCGTCGTCGTCGTCGTCGTCGTCGTCGTCGTCGTCGTCGTCGTCGTCGTCGTCCCAAAACTACATTTTTACATTTTACATATTTACATGTTACATTTTAACATTTTTTATGATCAAGTCTTTCCCTTGCAACTGACCTGGTAGCCTCGTCTAGTATGAGGATGGATGGGATTTTCAGTAGAGCGCGGGCGATAGCTATCCTCTGTTTCTGGCCCCCAGACACGGTAACTCCTCTCTCCCCCAGAATGGTACTGTAGCCATCAGGGAACTGTCGGATAAAACTGTCAGCATTGGCCAGCCCAGCAGCCTCGTACACCTGTGACAAAGATTAATTAAATTAGTAATACCAAACTAGTGACGGGTAATACAAACAAAGTAACATAGAATCAAACTAGCTACCTTCTGAATACAGCAGTACTATAATCACTCAACCACCAAGCTGACATAAAAAACTTTTACTCATACCAGTACTCATAACGTTTTTAATATGTTACATTTTAACAAGTTACCTTTAAGCATGTTACATTTTAAAAGGTTACAATTTTACATGTTACATTTTTACATGTTACATTTTAATAAGTTACATTTTAACACGTTACATTTAAGCATGTTACATTTTAAAATGTTACATTTTAACACGTAACATTTTAACATGTTACATTTTAACTTCTTATATTTCCACATGTTACATTTTTACATGTTACATTTTAACATGTTTTACGATCAAGTCATTCCCTTGCAACTGACCTGGTAGCCTCGTCTAGTATGAGGATGGATGGGATTTTCAGTAGAGCGCGGGCGATAGCTATCCTCTGTTTCTGGCCCCCAGACACGGTAACTCCTCTCTCCCCCAGAATGGTACTGTAGCCATCAGGGAACTGTCGGATAAAACTGTCAGCATTGGCCAGCCCAGCAGCCTCGTACACCTGTGACAAAGATTAATTAAATTAGTAATACCAAACTAGTGACGGGTAATACAAACAAAGTAACATAGAATCAAACTAGCTACCTTCTGAATACAGCAGTACTATAATCACTCAACCACCAAGCTGACATAAAAAACTTTTACTCATACCAGTACTCATAACGTTTTTAATATGTTACATTTTAACAAGTTACCTTTAAGCATGTTACATTTTAAAAGGTTACAATTTTACATGTTACATTTTTACATGTTACATTTTAATATGTTACATTTTAACACGTTACATTTAAGCATGTTACATTTTAAAATGTTACATTTTAACACGTAACATTTTAACATGTTACATTTTAACTTCTTATATTTCCACATGTTACATTTTTACATGTTACATTTTAACATGTTTTACGATCAAGTCATTCCCTTGCAACTGACCTGGTAGCCTCGTCTAGTATGAGGATGGATGGGATTTTCAGTAGAGCGCGGGCGATAGCTATCCTCTGTTTCTGGCCCCCAGACACGGTAACTCCTCTCTCCCCCAGAATGGTACTGTAGCCATCAGGGAACTGTCGGATAAAACTGTCAGCATTGGCCAGCCCAGCAGCCTCGTACACCTGTGACAAAGATTAATTAAATTAGTAATACCAAACTAGTGACGGGTAATACAAACAAAGTAACATAGAATCAAACCAGCTACCTTCTGATTACAGCAGTACTATAATCACTCAACCACCAAGCTGACATAAAAACTTTTACTCATACCAGTACTCATAACGTTTTTAATGTGTTACATTTTAACAAGTTACCTTTAAGCATGTTACATTTTAAAAGGTTACAATTTTACATGTTACATTTTAATATGTTACATTTTAACACGTTACATTTAAGCATGTTACATTTTAAAATGTTACATTTTAACACCGTACATTTTAAAATGTTACATTTTAACACCGTACATTTTAACATGTTACATTTTAACTTCTTATTTTTCCACATGTTACATTTTTACATGTTACATTTTAACATGTTTTACGATCAAGTCATTCCCTTGCAACTGACCTGGTAGCCTCGTCTAGTATGAGGATGGATGGGATTTTCAGTAGAGCGCTAAGAGCGCTTGTAGCGGCGATAGCTATCCTCTGTTTCTGGCCCCCAGACACGGTAACTCCTCTCTCCCCCAGAATGGTACTGTAGCCATCAGGGAACTGTCGGATAAAACTGTCAGCATTGGCAGCCCAGCAGCCACGTACACCTGTGACAAAGATTAATTAAATTAGTAATACCAAACTAGTGACAGGTAATACAAACAAAGTAACGTAGAATCAAACCAGCTACCTTCTGATTTCAAGGCGAGTACAGCAGTACTATAATCACTCAACCACCAAGCTGACATAAAAAGCGTCGTCGTCGTCGTCGTCGTCGTCGTCGTCGTCGTCGTCGTCGTCGTCGTCGTCGTCGTCGTCGTCGTCGTCGTCGTCGTCGTCGTCGTCGTCGTCGTCGTCGTCGTCGTCGTCGTCGTCGTCGTCGTCGTCGTCGTCGTCGTCGTCGTCGTCGTCGTCGTCGTCGTCGTCGTCGTCGTCGTCGTCGTCGTCGTCGTCGTCGTCGTCGTCGTCGTCGTCGTCGTCGTCGTCGTCGTCGTCGTCGTCGTCGTCGTCGTCGTCGTCGTCGTCGTCGTCGTCGTCGTCGTCGTCGTCGTCGTCGTCGTCGTCGTCGTCGTCGTCGTCGTCGTCGTCGTCGTCGTCGTCGTCGTCGTCGTCGTCGTCGTCGTCGTCGTCGTCGTCGTCGTCGTCGTCGTCGTCGTCGTCGTCGTCGTCGTCGTCGTCGTCGTCGTCGTCGTCGTCGTCGTCGTCGTCGTCGTCGTCGTCGTCGTCGTCGTCGTCGTCGTCGTCGTCGTCGTCGTCGTCGTCGTCGTCGTCGTCGTCGTCGTCGTCGTCGTCGTCGTCGTCGTCGTCGTCGTCGTCGTCGTCGTCGTCGTCGTCGTCGTCGTCGTCGTCGTCGTCGTCGTCGTCGTCGTCGTCGTCGTCGTCGTCGTCGTCGTCGTCGTCGTCGTCGTCGTCGTCGTCGTCGTCGTCGTCGTCGTCGTCGTCGTCGTCGTCGTCGTCGTCGTCGTCGTCGTCGTCGTCGTCGTCGTCGTCGTCGTCGTCGTCGTCGTCGTCGTCGTCGTCGTCGTCGTCGTCGTCGTCGTCGTCGTCGTCGTCGTCGTCGTCGTCGTCGTCGTCGTCGTCGTCGTCGTCGTCGTCGTCGTCGTCGTCGTCGTCGTCGTCGTCGTCGTCGTCGTCGTCGTCGTCGTCGTCGTCGTCGTCGTCGTCGTCGTCGTCGTCGTCGTCGTCGTCGTCGTCGTCGTCGTCGTCGTCGTCGTCGTCGTCGTCGTCGTCGTCGTCGTCGTCGTCGTCGTCGTCGTCGTCGTCGTCGTCGTCGTCGTCGTCGTCGTCGTCGTCGTCGTCGTCGTCGTCGTCGTCGTCGTCGTCGTCGTCGTCGTCGTCGTCGTCGTCGTCGTCGTCGTCGTCGTCGTCGTCGTCGTCGTCGTCGTCGTCGTCGTCGTCGTCGTCGTCGTCGTCGTCGTCGTCGTCGTCGTCGTCGTCGTCGTCGTCGTCGTCGTCGTCGTCGTCGTCGTCGTCGTCCCAAAACTACATTTTTACATTTTACATATTTACATGTTACATTTTAACATTTTTTATGATCAAGTCTTTCCCTTGCAACTGACCTGGTAGCCTCGTCTAGTATGAGGATGGATGGGATTTTCAGTAGAGCGCGGGCGATAGCTATCCTCTGTTTCTGGCCCCCAGACACGGTAACTCCTCTCTCCCCCAGAATGGTACTGTAGCCATCAGGGAACTGTCGGATAAAACTGTCAGCATTGGCCAGCCCAGCAGCCTCGTACACCTGTGACAAAGATTAATTAAATTAGTAATACCAAACTAGTGACGGGTAATACAAACAAAGTAACATAGAATCAAACTAGCTACCTTCTGAATACAGCAGTACTATAATCACTCAACCACCAAGCTGACATAAAAAACTTTTACTCATACCAGTACTCATAACGTTTTTAATATGTTACATTTTAACAAGTTACCTTTAAGCATGTTACATTTTAAAAGGTTACAATTTTACATGTTACATTTTTACATGTTACATTTTAATATGTTACATTTTAACACGTTACATTTAAGCATGTTACATTTTAAAATGTTACATTTTAACACGTAACATTTTAACATGTACATTTTAACATGTCGTCGTCGTCGTCGTCGTCGTCGTCGTCGTCGTCGTCGTCGTCGTCGTCGTCGTCGTCGTCGTCGTCGTCGTCGTCGTCGTCGTCGTCGTCGTCGTCGTCGTCGTCGTCGTCGTCGTCGTCGTCGTCGTCGTCGTCGTCGTCGTCGTCGTCGTCGTCGTCGTCGTCGTCGTCGTCGTCGTCGTCGTCGTCGTCGTCGTCGTCGTCGTCGTCGTCGTCGTCGTCGTCGTCGTCGTCGTCGTCGTCGTCGTCGTCGTCGTCGTCGTCGTCGTCGTCGTCGTCGTCGTCGTCGTCGTCGTCGTCGTCGTCGTCGTCGTCGTCCCAAAACTACATTTTTACATTTTACATATTTACATGTTACATTTTAACATTTTTTATGATCAAGTCTTTCCCTTGCAACTGACCTGGTAGCCTCGTCTAGTATGAGGATGGATGGGATTTTCAGTAGAGCGCGGGCGATAGCTATCCTCTGTTTCTGGCCCCCAGACACGGTAACTCCTCTCTCCCCCAGAATGGTACTGTAGCCATCAGGGAACTGTCGGATAAAACTGTCAGCATTGGCCATCCCAGCAGCCTCGTACACCTGTGACAAAGATTAATTAAATTAGTAATACCAAACTAGTGACGGGTAATACAAACAAAGTAACATAGAATCAAACTAGCTACCTTCTGAATACAGCAGTACTATAATCACTCAACCACCAAGCTGACATAAAAAACTTTTACTCATACCAGTACTCATAACGTTTTTAATATGTTACATTTTAACAAGTTACCTTTAAGCATGTTACATTTTAAAAGGTTACAATTTTACATGTTACATTTTTACATGTTACATTTTAATATGTTACATTTTAACACGTTACATTTAAGCATGTTACATTTTAAAATGTTACATTTTAACACGTAACATTTTAACATGTACATTTTAACATGTCGTCGTCGTCGTCGTCGTCGTCGTCGTCGTCGTCGTCGTCGTCGTCGTCGTCGTCGTCGTCGTCGTCGTCGTCGTCGTCGTCGTCGTCGTCGTCGTCGTCGTCGTCGTCGTCGTCGTCGTCGTCGTCGTCGTCGTCGTCGTCGTCGTCGTCGTCGTCGTCGTCGTCGTCGTCGTCGTCGTCGTCGTCGTCGTCGTCGTCGTCGTCGTCGTCGTCGTCGTCGTCGTCGTCGTCGTCGTCGTCGTCGTCGTCGTCGTCGTCGTCGTCGTCGTCGTCGTCGTCGTCCCAAAACTACATTTTTACATTTTACATATTTACATGTTACATTTTAACATTTTTTATGATCAAGTCTTTCCCTTGCAACTGACCTGGTAGCCTCGTCTAGTATGAGGATGGATGGGATTTTCAGTAGAGCGCGGGCGATAGCTATCCTCTGTTTCTGGCCCCCAGACACGGTAACTCCTCTCTCCCCCAGAATGGTACTGTAGCCATCAGGGAACTGTCGGATAAAACTGTCAGCATTGGCCAGCCCAGCAGCCTCGTACACCTGTGACAAAGATTAATTAAATTAGTAATACCAAACTAGTGACGGGTAATACAAACAAAGTAACATAGAATCAAACTAGCTACCTTCTGAATACAGCAGTACTATAATCACTCAACCACCAAGCTGACATAAAAAACTTTTACTCATACCAGTACTCATAACGTTTTTAATATGTTACATTTTAACAAGTTACCTTTAAGCATGTTACATTTTAAAAGGTTACAATTTTACATGTTACATTTTTACATGTTACATTTTAATATGTTACATTTTAACACGTTACATTTAAGCATGTTACATTTTAAAATGTTACATTTTAACACGTAACATTTTAACATGTACATTTTAACATGTCGTCGTCGTCGTCGTCGTCGTCGTCGTCGTCGTCGTCGTCGTCGTCGTCGTCGTCGTCGTCGTCGTCGTCGTCGTCGTCGTCGTCGTCGTCGTCGTCGTCGTCGTCGTCGTCGTCGTCGTCGTCGTCGTCGTCGTCGTCGTCGTCGTCGTCGTCGTCGTCGTCGTCGTCGTCGTCGTCGTCGTCGTCGTCGTCGTCGTCGTCGTCGTCGTCGTCGTCGTCGTCGTCGTCGTCGTCGTCGTCGTCGTCGTCGTCGTCGTCGTCGTCGTCGTCGTCGTCGTCGTCGTCGTCGTCGTCGTCGTCGTCGTCGTCCCAAAACTACATTTTTACATTTTACATATTTACATGTTACATTTTAACATTTTTTATGATCAAGTCTTTCCCTTGCAACTGACCTGGTAGCCTCGTCTAGTATGAGGATGGATGGGATTTTCAGTAGAGCGCGGGCGATAGCTATCCTCTGTTTCTGGCCCCCAGACACGGTAACTCCTCTCTCCCCCAGAATGGTACTGTAGCCATCAGGGAACTGTCGGATAAAACTGTCAGCATTGGCCAGCCCAGCAGCCTCGTACACCTGTGACAAAGATTAATTAAATTAGTAATACCAAACTAGTGACGGGTAATACAAACAAAGTAACATAGAATCAAACTAGCTACCTTCTGAATACAGCAGTACTATAATCACTCAACCACCAAGCTGACATAAAAAACTTTTACTCATACCAGTACTCATAACGTTTTTAATATGTTACATTTTAACAAGTTACCTTTAAGCATGTTACATTTTAAAAGGTTACAATTTTACATGTTACATTTTTACATGTTACATTTTAATATGTTACATTTTAACACGTTACATTTAAGCATGTTACATTTTAAAATGTTACATTTTAACACGTAACATTTTAACATGTACATTTTAACATGTCGTCGTCGTCGTCGTCGTCGTCGTCGTCGTCGTCGTCGTCGTCGTCGTCGTCGTCGTCGTCGTCGTCGTCGTCGTCGTCGTCGTCGTCGTCGTCGTCGTCGTCGTCGTCGTCGTCGTCGTCGTCGTCGTCGTCGTCGTCGTCGTCGTCGTCGTCGTCGTCGTCGTCGTCGTCGTCGTCGTCGTCGTCGTCGTCGTCGTCGTCGTCGTCGTCGTCGTCGTCGTCGTCGTCGTCGTCGTCGTCGTCGTCGTCGTCGTCGTCGTCGTCGTCGTCGTCGTCGTCGTCGTCGTCGTCGTCGTCGTCGTCGTCGTCGTCGTCGTCGTCGTCGTCGTCGTCGTCGTCGTCGTCGTCGTCGTCGTCGTCGTCGTCGTCGTCGTCGTCGTCGTCGTCGTCGTCGTCGTCGTCGTCGTCGTCGTCGTCGTCGTCGTCGTCGTCGTCGTCGTCGTCGTCGTCGTCGTCGTCGTCGTCGTCGTCGTCGTCGTCGTCGTCGTCGTCGTCGTCGTCGTCGTCGTCGTCGTCGTCGTCGTCGTCGTCGTCGTCGTCGTCGTCCCAAAACTACATTTTTACATTTTACATATTTACATGTTACATTTTAACATTTTTTATGATCAAGTCTTTCCCTTGCAACTGACCTGGTAGCCTCGTCTAGTATGAGGATGGATGGGATTTTCAGTAGAGCGCGGGCGATAGCTATCCTCTGTTTCTGGCCCCCAGACACGGTAACTCCTCTCTCCCCCAGAATGGTACTGTAGCCATCAGGGAACTGTCGGATAAAACTGTCAGCATTGGCCAGCCCAGCAGCCTCGTACACCTGTGACAAAGATTAATTAAATTAGTAATACCAAACTAGTGACGGGTAATACAAACAAAGTAACATAGAATCAAACTAGCTACCTTCTGAATACAGCAGTACTATAATCACTCAACCACCAAGCTGACATAAAAAACTTTTACTCATACCAGTACTCATAACGTTTTTAATATGTTACATTTTAACAAGTTACCTTTAAGCATGTTACATTTTAAAAGGTTACAATTTTACATGTTACATTTTTACATGTTACATTTTAATATGTTACATTTTAACACGTTACATTTAAGCATGTTACATTTTAAAATGTTACATTTTAACACGTAACATTTTAACATGTACATTTTAACATGTCGTCGTCGTCGTCGTCGTCGTCGTCGTCGTCGTCGTCGTCGTCGTCGTCGTCGTCGTCGTCGTCGTCGTCGTCGTCGTCGTCGTCGTCGTCGTCGTCGTCGTCGTCGTCGTCGTCGTCGTCGTCGTCGTCGTCGTCGTCGTCGTCGTCGTCGTCGTCGTCGTCGTCGTCGTCGTCGTCGTCGTCGTCGTCGTCGTCGTCGTCGTCGTCGTCGTCGTCGTCGTCGTCGTCGTCGTCGTCGTCGTCGTCGTCGTCGTCGTCGTCGTCGTCGTCGTCGTCGTCGTCGTCGTCGTCGTCGTCGTCGTCGTCGTCGTCGTCGTCGTCGTCGTCGTCGTCGTCGTCGTCGTCGTCGTCGTCGTCGTCGTCCCAAAACTACATTTTTACATTTTACATATTTACATGTTACATTTTAACATTTTTTATGATCAAGTCTTTCCCTTGCAACTGACCTGGTAGCCTCGTCTAGTATGAGGATGGATGGGATTTTCAGTAGAGCGCGGGCGATAGCTATCCTCTGTTTCTGGCCCCCAGACACGGTAACTCCTCTCTCCCCCAGAATGGTACTGTAGCCATCAGGGAACTGTCGGATAAAACTGTCAGCATTGGCCAGCCCAGCAGCCTCGTACACCTGTGACAAAGATTAATTAAATTAGTAATACCAAACTAGTGACGGGTAATACAAACAAAGTAACATAGAATCAAACTAGCTACCTTCTGAATACAGCAGTACTATAATCACTCAACCACCAAGCTGACATAAAAAACTTTTACTCATACCAGTACTCATAACGTTTTTAATATGTTACATTTTAACAAGTTACCTTTAAGCATGTTACATTTTAAAAGGTTACAATTTTACATGTTACATTTTTACATGTTACATTTTAATATGTTACATTTTAACACGTTACATTTAAGCATGTTACATTTTAAAATGTTACATTTTAACACGTAACATTTTAACATGTACATTTTAACATGTCGTCGTCGTCGTCGTCGTCGTCGTCGTCGTCGTCGTCGTCGTCGTCGTCGTCGTCGTCGTCGTCGTCGTCGTCGTCGTCGTCGTCGTCGTCGTCGTCGTCGTCGTCGTCGTCGTCGTCGTCGTCGTCGTCGTCGTCGTCGTCGTCGTCGTCGTCGTCGTCGTCGTCGTCGTCGTCGTCGTCGTCGTCGTCGTCGTCGTCGTCGTCGTCGTCGTCGTCGTCGTCGTCGTCGTCGTCGTCGTCGTCGTCGTCGTCGTCGTCGTCGTCGTCGTCGTCGTCGTCGTCCCAAAACTACATTTTTACATTTTACATATTTACATGTTACATTTTAACATTTTTTATGATCAAGTCTTTCCCTTGCAACTGACCTGGTAGCCTCGTCTAGTATGAGGATGGATGGGATTTTCAGTAGAGCGCGGGCGATAGCTATCCTCTGTTTCTGGCCCCCAGACACGGTAACTCCTCTCTCCCCCAGAATGGTACTGTAGCCATCAGGGAACTGTCGGATAAAACTGTCAGCATTGGCCAGCCCAGCAGCCTCGTACACCTGTGACAAAGATTAATTAAATTAGTAATACCAAACTAGTGACGGGTAATACAAACAAAGTAACATAGAATCAAACTAGCTACCTTCTGAATACAGCAGTACTATAATCACTCAACCACCAAGCTGACATAAAAAACTTTTACTCATACCAGTACTCATAACGTTTTTAATATGTTACATTTTAACAAGTTACCTTTAAGCATGTTACATTTTAAAAGGTTACAATTTTACATGTTACATTTTTACATGTTACATTTTAATATGTTACATTTTAACACGTTACATTTAAGCATGTTACATTTTAAAATGTTACATTTTAACACGTAACATTTTAACATGTTACATTTTAACTTCTTATATTTCCACATGTTACATTTTTACATGTTACATTTTAACATGTTTTACGATCAAGTCATTCCCTTGCAACTGACCTGGTAGCCTCGTCTAGTATGAGGATGGATGGGATTTTCAGTAGAGCGCGGGCGATAGCTATCCTCTGTTTCTGGCCCCCAGACACGGTAACTCCTCTCTCCCCCAGAATGGTACTGTAGCCATCAGGGAACTGTCGGATAAAACTGTCAGCATTGGCCAGCCCAGCAGCCTCGTACACCTGTGACAAAGATTAATTAAATTAGTAATACCAAACTAGTGACGGGTAATACAAACAAAGTAACATAGAATCAAACTAGCTACCTTCTGAATACAGCAGTACTATAATCACTCAACCACCAAGCTGACATAAAAAACTTTTACTCATACCAGTACTCATAACGTTTTTAATATGTTACATTTTAACAAGTTACCTTTAAGCATGTTACATTTTAAAAGGTTACAATTTTACATGTTACATTTTTACATGTTACATTTTAATATGTTACATTTTAACACGTTACATTTAAGCATGTTACATTTTAAAATGTTACATTTTAACACGTAACATTTTAACATGTTACATTTTAACTTCTTATATTTCCACATGTTACATTTTTACATGTTACATTTTAACATGTTTTACGATCAAGTCATTCCCTTGCAACTGACCTGGTAGCCTCGTCTAGTATGAGGATGGATGGGATTTTCAGTAGAGCGCGGGCGATAGCTATCCTCTGTTTCTGGCCCCCAGACACGGTAACTCCTCTCTCCCCCAGAATGGTACTGTAGCCATCAGGGAACTGTCGGATAAAACTGTCAGCATTGGCCAGCCCAGCAGCCTCGTACACCTGTGACAAAGATTAATTAAATTAGTAATACCAAACTAGTGACGGGTAATACAAACAAAGTAACATAGAATCAAACCAGCTACCTTCTGATTACAGCAGTACTATAATCACTCAACCACCAAGCTGACATAAAAACTTTTACTCATACCAGTACTCATAACGTTTTTAATGTGTTACATTTTAACAAGTTACCTTTAAGCATGTTACATTTTAAAAGGTTACAATTTTACATGTTACATTTTAATATGTTACATTTTAACACGTTACATTTAAGCATGTTACATTTTAAAATGTTACATTTTAACACCGTACATTTTAAAATGTTACATTTTAACACCGTACATTTTAACATGTTACATTTTAACTTCTTATATTTCCACATGTTACATTTTTACATGTTACATTTTAACATGTTTTACGATCAAGTCATTCCCTTGCAACTGACCTGGTAGCCTCGTCTAGTATGAGGATGGATGGGATTTTCAGTAGAGCGCTAAGAGCGCTTGTAGCGGCGATAGCTATCCTCTGTTTCTGGCCCCCAGACACGGTAACTCCTCTCTCCCCCAGAATGGTACTGTAGCCATCAGGGAACTGTCGGATAAAACTGTCAGCATTGGCAGCCCAGCAGCCACGTACACCTGTGACAAAGATTAATTAAATTAGTAATACCAAACTAGTGACAGGTAATACAAACAAAGTAACGTAGAATCAAACCAGCTACCTTCTGATTTCAAGGCGAGTACAGCAGTACTATAATCACTCAACCACCAAGCTGACATAAAAAGCGTCGTCGTCGTCGTCGTCGTCGTCGTCGTCGTCGTCGTCGTCGTCGTCGTCGTCGTCGTCGTCGTCGTCGTCGTCGTCGTCGTCGTCGTCGTCGTCGTCGTCGTCGTGGTCGTCGTCGTGGTCGTGGTCGTCGTCGTGGTCGTCGTCGTGGTCGTCGTCGTGGTCGTGGTCGTCGTCGTCGTCGTCGTCGTCGTCGTCGTCGTCGTCGTCGTCGTCGTCGTCGTCGTCGTCGTCGTCGTCGTCGTCGTCGTCGTCGTCGTCGTCGTCGTCGTCGTCGTCGTCGTCGTCGTCGTCGTCGTCGTCGTCGTCGTCGTCGTCGTCGTCGTCGTCGTCGTCGTCGTCGTCGTCCCAAAACTACATTTTTACATTTTACATATTTACATGTTACATTTTAACATTTTTTATGATCAAGTCTTTCCCTTGCAACTGACCTGGTAGCCTCGTCTAGTATGAGGATGGATGGGATTTTCAGTAGAGCGCGGGCGATAGCTATCCTCTGTTTCTGGCCCCCAGACACGGTAACTCCTCTCTCCCCCAGAATGGTACTGTAGCCATCAGGGAACTGTCGGATAAAACTGTCAGCATTGGCCAGCCCAGCAGCCTCGTACACCTGTGACAAAGATTAATTAAATTAGTAATACCAAACTAGTGACGGGTAATACAAACAAAGTAACATAGAATCAAACTAGCTACCTTCTGAATACAGCAGTACTATAATCACTCAACCACCAAGCTGACATAAAAAACTTTTACTCATACCAGTACTCATAACGTTTTTAATATGTTACATTTTAACAAGTTACCTTTAAGCATGTTACATTTTAAAAGGTTACAATTTTACATGTTACATTTTTACATGTTACATTTTAATATGTTACATTTTAACACGTTACATTTAAGCATGTTACATTTTAAAATGTTACATTTTAACACGTAACATTTTAACATGTTACATTTTAACTTCTTATATTTCCACATGTTACATTTTTACATGTTACATTTTAACATGTTTTACGATCAAGTCATTCCCTTGCAACTGACCTGGTAGCCTCGTCTAGTATGAGGATGGATGGGATTTTCAGTAGAGCGCGGGCGATAGCTATCCTCTGTTTCTGGCCCCCAGACACGGTAACTCCTCTCTCCCCCAGAATGGTACTGTAGCCATCAGGGAACTGTCGGATAAAACTGTCAGCATTGGCCAGCCCAGCAGCCTCGTACACCTGTGACAAAGATTAATTAAATTAGTAATACCAAACTAGTGACGGGTAATACAAACAAAGTAACATAGAATCAAACCAGCTACCTTCTGATTACAGCAGTACTATAATCACTCAACCACCAAGCTGACATAAAAACTTTTACTCATACCAGTACTCATCTCATACCAGTACTCATAACGTTTTTAATGTGTTACATTTTAACAAGTTACCTTTAAGCATGTTACATTTTAAAAGGTTACAATTTTACATGTTACATTTTAATATGTTACATTTTAACACGTTACATTTAAGCATGTTACATTTTAAAATGTTACATTTTAACACCGTACATTTTAAAATGTTACATTTTAACACCGTACATTTTAACATGTTACATTTTAACTTCTTATATTTCCACATGTTACATTTTTACATGTTACATTTTAACATGTTTTACGATCAAGTCATTCCCTTGCAACTGACCTGGTAGCCTCGTCTAGTATGAGGATGGATGGGATTTTCAGTAGAGCGCTAAGAGCGCTTGTAGCGGCGATAGCTATCCTCTGTTTCTGGCCCCCAGACACGGTAACTCCTCTCTCCCCCAGAATGGTACTGTAGCCATCAGGGAACTGTCGGATAAAACTGTCAGCATTGGCAGCCCAGCAGCCACGTACACCTGTGACAAAGATTAATTAAATTAGTAATACCAAACTAGTGACAGGTAATACAAACAAAGTAACGTAGAATCAAACCAGCTACCTTCTGATTTCAAGGCGAGTACAGCAGTACTATAATCACTCAACCACCAAGCTGACATAAAAAGCGTCGTCGTCGTCGTCGTCGTCGTCGTCGTCGTCGTCGTCGTCGTCGTCGTCGTCGTCGTCGTCGTCGTCGTCGTCGTCGTCGTCGTCGTCGTCGTCGTCGTCGTCGTCGTCGTCGTCGTCGTCGTCGTCGTCGTCGTCGTCGTCGTCGTCGTCGTCGTCGTCGTCGTCGTCGTCGTCGTCGTCGTCGTCGTCGTCGTCGTCGTCGTCGTCGTCGTCGTCGTCGTCGTCGTCGTCGTCGTCGTCGTCGTCGTCGTCGTCGTCGTCGTCGTCGTCGTCGTCGTCGTCGTCGTCGTCGTCGTCGTCGTCGTCGTCGTCGTCGTCGTCGTCGTCGTCGTCGTCGTCGTCGTCGTCGTCGTCGTCGTCGTCGTCGTCGTCGTCGTCGTCGTCGTCGTCGTCGTCGTCGTCGTCGTCGTCGTCGTCGTCGTCGTCGTCGTCGTCGTCGTCGTCGTCGTCGTCGTCGTCGTCGTCGTCGTCGTCGTCGTCGTCGTCGTCGTCGTCGTCGTCGTCGTCGTCGTCGTCGTCGTCGTCGTCGTCGTCGTCGTCGTCGTCGTCGTCGTCGTCGTCGTCGTCGTCGTCGTCGTCGTCGTCGTCGTCGTCGTCGTCGTCGTCGTCGTCGTCGTCGTCGTCGTCGTCGTCGTCGTCGTCGTCGTCGTCGTCGTCGTCGTCGTCGTCGTCGTCGTCGTCGTCGTCGGTCGTCGTCGTCGTCGTCGTCGTCGTCGTCGTCGTCGTCGTCGTCGTCGTCGTCGTCGTCGTCGTCGTCGTCGTCGTCGTCGTCGTCGTCGTCGTCGTCGTCGTCGTCGTCGTCGTCGTCGTCGTCGTCGTCGTCGTCGTCGTCGTCGTCGTCGTCGTCGTCCCAAAACTACATTTTTACATTTTACATATTTACATGTTACATTTTAACATTTTTTATGATCAAGTCTTCCCTTGCAACTGACCTGGTAGCCTCGTCTAGTATGAGGATGGATGGGATTTTCAGTAGAGCGCGGGCGATAGCTATCCTCTGTTTCTGGCCCCCAGACACGGGTAACTCCTCTCTCCCCCAGAATGGTACTGTAGCCATCAGGGAACTGTCGGATAAAACTGTCAGCATTGGCCAGCCCAGCAGCCTCGTACACCTGTGACAAAGATTAATTAAATTAGTAATACCAAACTAGTGACGGGTAATACAAACAAAGTAACATAGAATCAAACTAGCTACCTTCTGAATACAGCAGTACTATAATCACTCAACCACCAAGCTGACATAAAAAACTTTTACTCATACCAGTACTCATAACGTTTTTAATATGTTACATTTTAACAAGTTACCTTTAAGCATGTTACATTTTAAAAGGTTACAATTTTACATGTTACATTTTTACATGTTACATTTTAATAAGTTACATTTTAACACGTTACATTTAAGCATGTTACATTTTAAAATGTTACATTTTAACACGTAACATTTTAACATGTTACATTTTAACTTCTTATATTTCCACATGTTACATTTTTACATGTTACATTTTAACATGTTTTACGATCAAGTCATTCCCTTGCAACTGACCTGGTAGCCTCGTCTAGTATGAGGATGGATGGGATTTTCAGTAGAGCGCGGGCGATAGCTATCCTCTGTTTCTGGCCCCCAGACACGGTAACTCCTCTCTCCCCCAGAATGGTACTGTAGCCATCAGGGAACTGTCGGATAAAACTGTCAGCATTGGCCAGCCCAGCAGCCTCGTACACCTGTGACAAAGATTAATTAAATTAGTAATACCAAACTAGTGACGGGTAATACAAACAAAGTAACATAGAATCAAACTAGCTACCTTCTGAATACAGCAGTACTATAATCACTCAACCACCAAGCTGACATAAAAAACTTTTACTCATACCAGTACTCATAACGTTTTTAATATGTTACATTTTAACAAGTTACCTTTAAGCATGTTACATTTTAAAAGGTTACAATTTTACATGTTACATTTTTACATGTTACATTTTAATATGTTACATTTTAACACGTTACATTTAAGCATGTTACATTTTAAAATGTTACATTTTAACACGTAACATTTTAACATGTTACATTTTAACTTCTTATATTTCCACATGTTACATTTTTACATGTTACATTTTAACATGTTTTACGATCAAGTCATTCCCTTGCAACTGACCTGGTAGCCTCGTCTAGTATGAGGATGGATGGGATTTTCAGTAGAGCGCGGGCGATAGCTATCCTCTGTTTCTGGCCCCCAGACACGGTAACTCCTCTCTCCCCCAGAATGGTACTGTAGCCATCAGGGAACTGTCGGATAAAACTGTCAGCATTGGCCAGCCCAGCAGCCTCGTACACCTGTGACAAAGATTAATTAAATTAGTAATACCAAACTAGTGACGGGTAATACAAACAAAGTAACATAGAATCAAACCAGCTACCTTCTGATTACAGCAGTACTATAATCACTCAACCACCAAGCTGACATAAAAACTTTTACTCATACCAGTACTCATAACGTTTTTAATGTGTTACATTTTAACAAGTTACCTTTAAGCATGTTACATTTTAAAAGGTTACAATTTTACATGTTACATTTTAATATGTTACATTTTAACACGTTACATTTAAGCATGTTACATTTTAAAATGTTACATTTTAACACCGTACATTTTAAAATGTTACATTTTAACACCGTACATTTTAACATGTTACATTTTAACTTCTTATATTTCCACATGTTACATTTTTACATGTTACATTTTAACATGTTTTACGATCAAGTCATTCCCTTGCAACTGACCTGGTAGCCTCGTCTAGTATGAGGATGGATGGGATTTCAGTAGAGCGCTAAGAGCGCTTGTAGCGGCGATAGCTATCCTCTGTTCTGGCCCCCAGACACGGGTAACTCCTCTCTCCCCCAGAATGGTACTGTAGCCATCAGGGAACTGTCGGATAAAACTGTCAGCATTGGCAGCCCAGCAGCCACGTACACCTGTGACAAAGATTAATTAAATTAGTAATACCAAACTAGTGACAGGTAATACAAACAAAGTAACGTAGAATCAAACCAGCTACCTTCTGATTTCAAGGCGAGTACAGCAGTACTATAATCACTCAACCACCAAGCTGACATAAAAAGCGTCGTCGTCGTCGTCGTCGTCGTCGTCGTCGTCGTCGTCGTCGTCGTCGTCGTCGTCTCGTCGTCGTCGTCGTCGTCGTCGTCGTCGTCGTCGTCGTCGTCGTCGTCGTCGTCGTCGTCGTCGTCGTCGTCGTCGTCGTCGTCGTCGTCGTCGTCGTCGTCGTCGTCGTCGTCGTCGTCGTCGTCGTCGTCGTCGTCGTCGTCGTCGTCGTCGTCGTCGTCGTCGTCGTCGTCGTCGTCGTCGTCGTCGTCGTCGTCGTCGTCGTCGTCGTCCGTCGTCGTCGTCGTCGTCGCGTCGTCGTCGTCGTCGTCGTCGTCGTCGTCGTCGTCGTCGTCGTCGTCGTCGTCGTCGTCGTCGTCGTCGTCGTCGTCGTCGTCGTCGTCGTCGTCGTCGTCGTCGTCGTCGTCGTCGTCGTCGTCGTCGTCGTCGTCGTCGTCGTCGTCGTCGTCGTCGTCGTCGTCGTCGTCGTCGTCGTCGTCGTCGTCGTCGTCGTCGTCGTCGTCGTCGTCGTCGTCGTCGTCGTCGTCGTCGTCGTCGTCGTCGTCGTCGTCGTCGTCGTCGTCGTCGTCGTCCGTCGTCGTCGTCGTCGTCGTCGTCGTCGTCGTCGTCGTCGTCGTCGTCGTCGTCGTCGTCGTCGTCGTCGTCGTCGTCGTCGTCGTCGTCGTCGTCGTCGTCGTCGTCGTCGTCGTCGTCGTCGTCGTCGTCGTCGTCCCAAAACTACATTTTTACATTTTACATATTTACATGTTACATTTTAACATTTTTTATGATCAAGTCTTTCCCTTGCAACTGACCTGGTAGCCTCGTCTAGTATGAGGATGGATGGGATTTTCAGTAGAGCGCGGGCGATAGCTATCCTCTGTTTCTGGCCCCCAGACACGGTAACTCCTCTCTCCCCCAGAATGGTACTGTAGCCATCAGGGAACTGTCGGATAAAACTGTCAGCATTGGCCAGCCAGCAGCCTCGTACACCTGTGACAAAGATTAATTAAATTAGTAATACCAAACTAGTGACGGGTAATACAAACAAAGTAACATAGAATCAAACTAGCTACCTTCTGAATACAGCAGTACTATAATCACTCAACCACCAAGCTGACATAAAAAACTTTTACTCATACCAGTACTCATAACGTTTTTAATATGTTACATTTTAACAAGTTACCTTTAAGCATGTACATTTTAAAAGGTTACAATTTTACATGTTACATTTTTACATGTTACATTTTAATAAGTTACATTTTAACACGTTACATTTAAGCATGTTACATTTTAAAATGTTACATTTTAACACGTAACATTTTAACATGTTACATTTTAACTTCTTATATTTCCACATGTTACATTTTACATGTTACATTTTAACATGTTTTACGATCAAGTCATTCCCTTGCAACTGACCTGGTAGCCTCGTCTAGTATGAGGATGGATGGGATTTTTCAGTAGAGCGCGGGCGATAGCTATCCTCTGTTTCTGGCCCCCAGACACGGTAACTCCTCTCTCCCCCAGAATGGTACTGTAGCCATCAGGGAACTGTCGGATAAAACTGTCAGCATTGGCCAGCCCAGCAGCCTCGTACACCTGTGACAAAGATTAATTAAATTAGTAATACCAAACTAGTGACGGGTAATACAAAGCAAAGTAACATAGAGATCAAACTAGCTACCTTCTGAAT
>NW_026543230.1:0-41693 GCF_028750875.1 Macrosteles quadrilineatus | reverse complement strand
AGCCCAGCAACCTCGTACACCTGTGACAAAGATTAATTAAATTAGTAATACCAAACTAGTGACGGGTAATACAAACAAAGTAACATAGAATCAAACCAGCTACCTTCTGATTACAGCAGTACTATAATCACTCAACCACCAAGCTGACATAATAACTTTTACTCATACCAGTACTCATAACGTTTTTAATATGTTACATTTTAACAAGTTACCTTTAAGCATGTTACATTTTAAAGGTTACAATTTTACATGTTACATTTTTACATGTTACATTTTAATATGTTACATTTTAACACGTTACATTTAAGCATGTACATTTTAAAATGTTACATTTTAACACGTTACATTTTAACATGTTACATTTTAAATTCTTATATTTCCACATATTACATTTTTACATGTTACATTTTAACATGTTTTACGATCAAGTCATTCCCTTGCAACTTACCTGGTAGCCTCATCTAGTATGAGGATGGATGGGGTTTTCAGTAGAGCGCGGGCGATAGCTATCCTCTGTTTCTGGCCCCAGACACGGTAACTCCTCTCTCCCCCAGAATGGTACTGTAGCCATCAGGGAACTGTCGGATAAAACTGTCAGCATTGGCCAGCCAGCAGCCTCGTACACCTGTGACAAAGATTAATTAAATTAGTAATACCAAACTAGTGAAAGGTAATACAACAAAGTAACATAGAATCAAACCAGCTACCTTCTAATTACAAGGCGAGTACAGCAGTACTATAATCACTCAACCACCAAGCTGACATAAAAACTTTTACTCATACCAGTACTCATACGTTTTTAATGTGTTACATTTTAACAAGTTACCTTTAAGCATGTTTCATTTTAAAAGGTTACAATTTTACATGTTACATTTTTACATGTTACATTTTAATATGTTACATTTTAACACGTTACATTTAAGCATGTTACATTTTAAAATGTTACATTTTAACACGTTACATTTTAACATGTTACATTTTACATTTTACATTTTAACATGTTTTACGATCAAGTCATTCCCTTGCAACTGACCTGGTAGCCTCGTCTAGTATGAGGATGGATGGGGTTTTCAGTAGAGCGCGGGCGATAGCTATCCTCTGTTTCTGGCCCCCAGACACGGTAACTCCTCTCTCCCCCAAAATGGTACTGTAGCCATCAGGGAACTGTCGGATAAAACTGTCAGCATTGGCCAGCCCAGCAGCCTCGTACACCTGTGACAAAGATTAATTAAATTAGTAATACCAAACTAGTGACAGGTAATACAAACAAAGTAACATAGAATCAAACCAGCTACCTTCTGATTACAAGGCGAGTACAGCAGTACTATAATCACTCAACCACCAAGCTGACATAAAAACCGTCGTCGTCGTCGTCGTCGTCGTCGTTCGTCGTCGTCGTCGTCGTCGTCGTCGTCGTCGTCGTCGTCGTCGTCGTCGTCGTCGTCGTCGTCGTCGTCGTCGCCGCCGCCGCCGCCGCCGCCGCCGCCGCCGACGTCGTCGTCGTCGTCGTCGTCGTCGTCGTCGTCGTCGTCGTCGTCGTCGTCGTCGTCGTCGTCGTCGTCGTCGTCGTCGTCGTCGTCGTCGTCGTCGTCGTCGTCGTCGTCGTCGTCGTCGTCGTCGTCGTCGTCGTCGTCGTCGTCGTCGTCGTCGTCGTCGTCGTCGTCGTCGTCGTCGTCGTCGTCGTCGTCGTCTTCGTCGTCGTCGTCGTCGTCGTCGTCGTCGTCGTCGTCGTCGTCGTCGTCGTCGTCGTCGTCGTCGTCGTCGTCGTCGTCGTCGTCGTCGTCGTCGTCGTCGTCGTCGTCGTCGTCGTCGTCGTCGTCGTCGTCGTCGTCGTCGTCGTCGTCGTCGTCTACATTTTTACATTTAACATATTTACATGTTACATTTTAACATTTTTTATGATCAAGTCTTTCCCTTGCAACTGACCTGGTAGCCTCGTCTAGTATGAGGATGGATGGGATTTTCAGTAGAGCGCGGGCGATAGCTATCCTCTGTTTCTGGCCCCCAGACACTGTAACTCCTCTCTCCCCCAGAATGGTACTGTAGCCATCAGGGAACTGTCGGATAAAACTGTCAGTATTGGCCAGCCCAGCAACCTCGTACACCTGTGACAAAGATTAATTAAATTAGTAATACCAAACTAGTGACGGGTAATACAAACAAAGTAACATAGAATCAAACCAGCTACCTTCTGATTACAGCAGTACTATAATCACTCAACCACCAAGCTGACATAAAAACTTTTACTCATACCAGTACTCATAACGTTTTTAATATGTTACATTTTAACAAGTTACCTTTAAGCATGTTACATTTTAAAAGGTTACAATTTTACATGTTACATTTTTACATGTTACATTTTAATATGTTACATTTTAACACGTTACATTTAAGCATGTTACATTTTAAAATGTTACATTTTAACACGTTACATTTTAACATGTTACATTTTAAATTCTTATATTTCCACATATTACATTTTTACATGTTACATTTTAACATGTTTTACGATCAAGTCATTCCCTTGCAACTGACCTGGTAGCCTCATCTAGTATGAGGATGGATGGGGTTTTCAGTAGAGCGCGGGCGATAGCTATCCTCTGTTTCTGGCCCCCAGACACGGTAACTCCTCTCTCCCCCAGAATGGTACTGTAGCCATCAGGGAACTGTCGGATAAAACTGTCAGCATTGGCCAGCCCAGCAGCCTCGTACACCTGTGACAAGGATTAATTAAATTAGTAATACCAAACTAGTGAAAGGTAATACAAACAAAGTAACATAGAATCAAACCAGCTACCTTCTAATTACAAGGCGAGTACAGCAGTACTATAATCACTCAACCACCAAGCTGACATAAAAACTTTTACTCATACCAGTACTCATAACGTTTTTAATGTGTTACATTTTAACAAGTTACCTTTAAGCATGTTTCATTTTAAAAGGTTACAATTTTACATGTTACATTTTTACATGTTACATTTTAATATGTTACATTTTAACACGTTACATTTAAGCATGTTACATTTTAAAATGTTACATTTTAACACGTTACATTTTAACATGTTACATTTTACATTTTACATTTTAACATGTTTTACGATCAAGTCATTCCCTTGCAACTGACCTGGTAGCCTCGTCTAGTATGAGGATGGATGGGGTTTTCAGTAGAGCGCGGGCGATAGCTATCCTCTGTTTCTGGCCCCCAGACACGGTAACTCCTCTCTCCCCCAAAATGGTACTGTAGCCATCAGGGAACTGTCGGATAAAACTGTCAGCATTGGCCAGCCCAGCAGCCTCGTACACCTGTGACAAAGATTAATTAAATTAGTAATACCAAACTAGTGACAGGTAATACAAACAAAGTAACATAGAATCAAACCAGCTACCTTCTGATTACAAGGCGAGTACAGCAGTACTATAATCACTCAACCACCAAGCTGACATAAAAACCGTCGTCGTCGTCGTCGTCGTCGTCGTCGTCGTCGTCGTCGTCGTCGTCGTCGTCGTCGTCGTCGTCGTCGTCGTCGTCGTCGTCGTCGTCGTCGTCGTCGTCGTCGTCGTCGTCGTCGTCGTCGTCGTCGTCGTCGTCGTCGTCGTCGTCGTCGTCGTCGTCGTCGTCGTCGTCGTCGTCGTCGTCGTCGTCGTCGTCGTCGTCGTCGTCGTCGTCGTCGTCGTCGTCGTCGTCGTCGTCGTCGTCGTCGTCGTCGTCGTCGTCGTCGTCGTCGTCGTCGTCGTCGTCGTCGTCGTCGTCGTCGTCGTCGTCGTCGTCGTCGTCGTCGTCGTCGTCGTCGTCGTCGTCGTCGTCGTCGTCGTCGTCGTCGTCGTCGTCGTCGTCGTCGTCGTCGTCGTCGTCGTCGTCGTCGTCGTCGTCGTCGTCGTCGTCGTCGTCGTCGTCGTCGTCGTCGTCGTCGTCGTCGTCGTCGTCGTCGTCGTCGTCGTCGTCGTCGTCGTCGTCGTCGTCGTCGTCGTCGTCGTCGTCGTCGTCGTCGTCGTCGTCGTCGTCGTCGTCGTCGTCGTCGTCTACATTTTTACATTTTACATATTTACATGTTACATTTTAACATTTTTTATGATCAAGTCTTTCCCTTGCAACTGACCTGGTAGCCTCGTCTAGTATGAGGATGGATGGGATTTTCAGTAGAGCGCGGGCGATAGCTATCCTCTGTTTCTGGCCCCCAGACACTGTAACTCCTCTCTCCCCCAGAATGGTACTGTAGCCATCAGGGAACTGTCGGATAAAACTGTCAGTATTGGCCAGCCCAGCAACCTCGTACACCTGTGACAAAGATTAATTAAATTAGTAATACCAAACTAGTGACGGGTAATACAAACAAAGTAACATAGAATCAAACCAGCTACCTTCTGATTACAGCAGTACTATAATCACTCAACCACCAAGCTGACATAAAAACTTTTACTCATACCAGTACTCATAACGTTTTTAATATGTTACATTTTAACAAGTTACCTTTAAGCATGTTACATTTTAAAAGGTTACAATTTTACATGTTACATTTTTACATGTTACATTTTAATATGTTACATTTTAACACGTTACATTTAAGCATGTTACATTTTAAAATGTTACATTTTAACACGTTACATTTTAACATGTTACATTTTAAATTCTTATATTTCCACATATTACATTTTTACATGTTACATTTTAACATGTTTTACGATCAAGTCATTCCCTTGCAACTGACCTGGTAGCCTCATCTAGTATGAGGATGGATGGGGTTTTCAGTAGAGCGCGGGCGATAGCTATCCTCTGTTTCTGGCCCCCAGACACGGTAACTCCTCTCTCCCCCAGAATGGTACTGTAGCCATCAGGGAACTGTCGGATAAAACTGTCAGCATTGGCCAGCCCAGCAGCCTCGTACACCTGTGACAAAGATTAATTAAATTAGTAATACCAAACTAGTGAAAGGTAATACAAACAAAGTAACATAGAATCAAACCAGCTACCTTCTAATTACAAGGCGAGTACAGCAGTACTATAATCACTCAACCACCAAGCTGACATAAAAACTTTTACTCATACCAGTACTCATAACGTTTTTAATGTGTTACATTTTAACAAGTTACCTTTAAGCATGTTTCATTTTAAAAGGTTACAATTTTACATGTTACATTTTTACATGTTACATTTTAATATGTTACATTTTAACACGTTACATTTAAGCATGTTACATTTTAAAATGTTACATTTTAACACGTTACATTTTAACATGTTACATTTTACATTTTACATTTTAACATGTTTTACGATCAAGTCATTCCCTTGCAACTGACCTGGTAGCCTCGTCTAGTATGAGGATGGATGGGGTTTTCAGTAGAGCGCGGGCGATAGCTATCCTCTGTTTCTGGCCCCCAGACACGGTAACTCCTCTCTCCCCCAAAATGGTACTGTAGCCATCAGGGAACTGTCGGATAAAACTGTCAGCATTGGCCAGCCCAGCAGCCTCGTACACCTGTGACAAAGATTAATTAAATTAGTAATACCAAACTAGTGACAGGTAATACAAACAAAGTAACATAGAATCAAACCAGCTACCTTCTGATTACAAGGCGAGTACAGCAGTACTATAATCACTCAACCACCAAGCTGACATAAAAACCGTCGTCGTCGTCGTCGTCGTCGTCGTCGTCGTCGTCGTCGTCGTCGTCGTCGTCGTCGTCGTCGTCGTCGTCGTCGTCGTCGTCGTCGTCGTCGTCGTCGTCGTCGTCGTCGTCGTCGTCGTCGTCGTCGTCGTCGTCGTCGTCGTCGTCGTCGTCGTCGTCGTCGTCGTCGTCGTCGTCGTCGTCGTCGTCGTCGTCGTCGTCGTCGTCGTCGTCGTCGTCGTCGTCGTCGTCGTCGTCGTCGTCGTCGTCGTCGTCGTCGTCGTCGTCGTCGTCGTCGTCGTCGTCGTCGTCTACATTTTTACATTTTACATATTTACATGTTACATTTTAACATTTTTTATGATCAAGTCTTTCCCTTGCAACTGACCTGGTAGCCTCGTCTAGTATGAGGATGGATGGGATTTTCAGTAGAGCGCGGGCGATAGCTATCCTCTGTTTCTGGCCCCCAGACACTGTAACTCCTCTCTCCCCCAGAATGGTACTGTAGCCATCAGGGAACTGTCGGATAAAACTGTCAGTATTGGCCAGCCCAGCAACCTCGTACACCTGTGACAAAGATTAATTAAATTAGTAATACCAAACTAGTGACGGGTAATACAAACAAAGTAACATAGAATCAAACCAGCTACCTTCTGATTACAGCAGTACTATAATCACTCAACCACCAAGCTGACATAAAAACTTTTACTCATACCAGTACTCATAACGTTTTTAATATGTTACATTTTAACAAGTTACCTTTAAGCATGTTACATTTTAAAAGGTTACAATTTTACATGTTACATTTTTACATGTTACATTTTAATATGTTACATTTTAACACGTTACATTTAAGCATGTTACATTTTAAAATGTTACATTTTAACACGTTACATTTTAACATGTTACATTTTAAATTCTTATATTTCCACTTATTACATTTTTACATGTTACATTTTAACATGTTTTACGATCAAGTCATTCCCTTGCAACTGACCTGGTAGCCTCATCTAGTATGAGGATGGATGGGGTTTTCAGTAGAGCGCGGGCGATAGCTATCCTCTGTTTCTGGCCCCCAGACACGGTAACTCCTCTCTCCCCCAGAATGGTACTGTAGCCATCAGGGAACTGTCGGATAAAACTGTCAGCATTGGCCAGCCCAGCAGCCTCGTACACCTGTGACAAAGATTAATTAAATTAGTAATACCAAACTAGTGAAAGGTAATACAAACAAAGTAACATAGAATCAAACCAGCTACCTTCTAATTACAAGGCGAGTACAGCAGTACTATAATCACTCAACCACCAAGCTGACATAAAAACTTTTACTCATACCAGTACTCATAACGTTTTTAATGTGTTACATTTTAACAAGTTACCTTTAAGCATGTTTCATTTTAAAAGGTTACAATTTTACATGTTACATTTTTACATGTTACATTTTAATATGTTACATTTTAACACGTTACATTTAAGCATGTTACATTTTAAAATGTTACATTTTAACACGTTACATTTTAACATGTTACATTTTACATTTTACATTTTAACATGTTTTACGATCAAGTCATTCCCTTGCAACTGACCTGGTAGCCTCGTCTAGTATGAGGATGGATGGGGTTTTCAGTAGAGCGCGGGCGATAGCTATCCTCTGTTTCTGGCCCCCAGACACGGTAACTCCTCTCTCCCCCAAAATGGTACTGTAGCCATCAGGGAACTGTCGGATAAAACTGTCAGCATTGGCCAGCCCAGCAGCCTCGTACACCTGTGACAAAGATTAATTAAATTAGTAATACCAAACTAGTGACAGGTAATACAAACAAAGTAACATAGAATCAAACCAGCTACCTTCTGATTACAAGGCGAGTACAGCAGTACTATAATCACTCAACCACCAAGCTGACATAAAAACCGTCGTCGTCGTCGTCGTCGTCGTCGTCGTCGTCGTCGTCGTCGTCGTCGTCGTCGTCGTCGTCGTCGTCGTCGTCGTCGTCGTCGTCGTCGTCGTCGTCGTCGTCGTCGTCGTCGTCGTCGTCGTCGTCGTCTACATTTTTACATTTTACATATTTACATGTTACATTTTAACATTTTTTATGATCAAGTCTTTCCCTTGCAACTGACCTGGTAGCCTCGTCTAGTATGAGGATGGATGGGATTTTCAGTAGAGCGCGGGCGATAGCTATCCTCTGTTTCTGGCCCCCAGACACTGTAACTCCTCTCTCCCCCAGAATGGTACTGTAGCCATCAGGGAACTGTCGGATAAAACTGTCAGTATTGGCCAGCCCAGCAACCTCGTACACCTGTGACAAAGATTAATTAAATTAGTAATACCAAACTAGTGACGGGTAATACAAACAAAGTAACATAGAATCAAACCAGCTACCTTCTGATTACAGCAGTACTATAATCACTCAACCACCAAGCTGACATAAAAACTTTTACTCATACCAGTACTCATAACGTTTTTAATATGTTACATTTTAACAAGTTACCTTTAAGCATGTTACATTTTAAAAGGTTACAATTTTACATGTTACATTTTTACATGTTACATTTTAATATGTTACATTTTAACACGTTACATTTAAGCATGTTACATTTTAAAATGTTACATTTTAACACGTTACATTTTAACATGTTACATTTTAAATTCTTATATTTCCACATATTACATTTTTACATGTTACATTTTAACATGTTTTACGATCAAGTCATTCCCTTGCAACTGACCTGGTAGCCTCATCTAGTATGAGGATGGATGGGGTTTTCAGTAGAGCGCGGGCGATAGCTATCCTCTGTTTCTGGCCCCCAGACACGGTAACTCCTCTCTCCCCCAGAATGGTACTGTAGCCATCAGGGAACTGTCGGATAAAACTGTCAGCATTGGCCAGCCCAGCAGCCTCGTACACCTGTGACAAAGATTAATTAAATTAGTAATACCAAACTAGTGAAAGGTAATACAAACAAAGTAACATAGAATCAAACCAGCTACCTTCTAATTACAAGGCGAGTACAGCAGTACTATAATCACTCAACCACCAAGCTGACATAAAAACTTTTACTCATACCAGTACTCATAACGTTTTTAATGTGTTACATTTTAACAAGTTACCTTTAAGCATGTTTCATTTTAAAAGGTTACAATTTTACATGTTACATTTTTACATGTTACATTTTAATATGTTACATTTTAACACGTTACATTTAAGCATGTTACATTTTAAAATGTTACATTTTAACACGTTACATTTTAACATGTTACATTTTACATTTTACATTTTAACATGTTTTACGATCAAGTCATTCCCTTGCAACTGACCTGGTAGCCTCGTCTAGTATGAGGATGGATGGGGTTTTCAGTAGAGCGCGGGCGATAGCTATCCTCTGTTTCTGGCCCCCAGACACGGTAACTCCTCTCTCCCCCAAAATGGTACTGTAGCCATCAGGGAACTGTCGGATAAAACTGTCAGCATTGGCCAGCCCAGCAGCCTCGTACACCTGTGACAAAGATTAATTAAATTAGTAATACCAAACTAGTGACAGGTAATACAAACAAAGTAACATAGAATCAAACCAGCTACCTTCTGATTACAAGGCGAGTACAGCAGTACTATAATCACTCAACCACCAAGCTGACATAAAAACCGTCGTCGTCGTCGTCGTCGTCGTCGTCGTCGTCGTCGTCGTCGTCGTCGTCGTCGTCGTCGTCGTCGTCGTCGTCGTCGTCGTCGTCGTCGTCGTCGTCGTCGTCGTCGTCGTCGTCGTCGTCGTCGTCGTCGTCGTCGTCGTCGTCGTCGTCGTCGTCGTCGTCGTCGTCGTCGTCGTCGTCGTCGTCGTCGTCGTCGTCTACATTTTTACATTTTACATATTTACATGTTACATTTTAACATTTTTTATGATCAAGTCTTTCCCTTGCAACTGACCTGGTAGCCTCGTCTAGTATGAGGATGGATGGGATTTTCAGTAGAGCGCGGGCGATAGCTATCCTCTGTTTCTGGCCCCCAGACACTGTAACTCCTCTCTCCCCCAGAATGGTACTGTAGCCATCAGGGAACTGTCGGATAAAACTGTCAGTATTGGCCAGCCCAGCAACCTCGTACACCTGTGACAAAGATTAATTAAATTAGTAATACCAAACTAGTGACGGGTAATACAAACAAAGTAACATAGAATCAAACCAGCTACCTTCTGATTACAGCAGTACTATAATCACTCAACCACCAAGCTGACATAAAAACTTTTACTCATACCAGTACTCATAACGTTTTTAATATGTTACATTTTAACAAGTTACCTTTAAGCATGTTACATTTTAAAAGGTTACAATTTTACATGTTACATTTTTACATGTTACATTTTAATATGTTACATTTTAACACGTTACATTTAAGCATGTTACATTTTAAAATGTTACATTTTAACACGTTACATTTTAACATGTTACATTTTAAATTCTTATATTTCCACTTATTACATTTTTACATGTTACATTTTAACATGTTTTACGATCAAGTCATTCCCTTGCAACTGACCTGGTAGCCTCATCTAGTATGAGGATGGATGGGGTTTTCAGTAGAGCGCGGGCGATAGCTATCCTCTGTTTCTGGCCCCCAGACACGGTAACTCCTCTCTCCCCCAGAATGGTACTGTAGCCATCAGGGAACTGTCGGATAAAACTGTCAGCATTGGCCAGCCCAGCAGCCTCGTACACCTGTGACAAAGATTAATTAAATTAGTAATACCAAACTAGTGAAAGGTAATACAAACAAAGTAACATAGAATCAAACCAGCTACCTTCTAATTACAAGGCGAGTACAGCAGTACTATAATCACTCAACCACCAAGCTGACATAAAAACTTTTACTCATACCAGTACTCATAACGTTTTTAATGTGTTACATTTTAACAAGTTACCTTTAAGCATGTTTCATTTTAAAAGGTTACAATTTTACATGTTACATTTTTACATGTTACATTTTAATATGTTACATTTTAACACGTTACATTTAAGCATGTTACATTTTAAAATGTTACATTTTAACACGTTACATTTTAACATGTTACATTTTACATTTTACATTTTAACATGTTTTACGATCAAGTCATTCCCTTGCAACTGACCTGGTAGCCTCGTCTAGTATGAGGATGGATGGGGTTTTCAGTAGAGCGCGGGCGATAGCTATCCTCTGTTTCTGGCCCCCAGACACGGTAACTCCTCTCTCCCCCAAAATGGTACTGTAGCCATCAGGGAACTGTCGGATAAAACTGTCAGCATTGGCCAGCCCAGCAGCCTCGTACACCTGTGACAAAGATTAATTAAATTAGTAATACCAAACTAGTGACAGGTAATACAAACAAAGTAACATAGAATCAAACCAGCTACCTTCTGATTACAAGGCGAGTACAGCAGTACTATAATCACTCAACCACCAAGCTGACATAAAAACCGTCGTCGTCGTCGTCGTCGTCGTCGTCGTCGTCGTCGTCGTCGTCGTCGTCGTCGTCGTCGTCGTCGTCGTCGTCGTCGTCGTCGTCGTCGTCGTCGTCGTCGTCGTCGTCGTCGTCGTCGTCGTCGTCGTCGTCGTCGTCGTCGTCGTCGTCGTCGTCGTCGTCGTCGTCGTCGTCGTCGTCGTCGTCGTCGTCGTCGTCGTCGTCGTCGTCGTCGTCTACATTTTTACATTTTACATATTTACATGTTACATTTTAACATTTTTTATGATCAAGTCTTTCCCTTGCAACTGACCTGGTAGCCTCGTCTAGTATGAGGATGGATGGGATTTTCAGTAGAGCGCGGGCGATAGCTATCCTCTGTTTCTGGCCCCCAGACACTGTAACTCCTCTCTCCCCCAGAATGGTACTGTAGCCATCAGGGAACTGTCGGATAAAACTGTCAGTATTGGCCAGCCCAGCAACCTCGTACACCTGTGACAAAGATTAATTAAATTAGTAATACCAAACTAGTGACGGGTAATACAAACAAAGTAACATAGAATCAAACCAGCTACCTTCTGATTACAGCAGTACTATAATCACTCAACCACCAAGCTGACATAAAAACTTTTACTCATACCAGTACTCATAACGTTTTTAATATGTTACATTTTAACAAGTTACCTTTAAGCATGTTACATTTTAAAAGGTTACAATTTTACATGTTACATTTTTACATGTTACATTTTAATATGTTACATTTTAACACGTTACATTTAAGCATGTTACATTTTAAAATGTTACATTTTAACACGTTACATTTTAACATGTTACATTTTAAATTCTTATATTTCCACATATTACATTTTTACATGTTACATTTTAACATGTTTTACGATCAAGTCATTCCCTTGCAACTGACCTGGTAGCCTCATCTAGTATGAGGATGGATGGGGTTTTCAGTAGAGCGCGGGCGATAGCTATCCTCTGTTTCTGGCCCCCAGACACGGTAACTCCTCTCTCCCCCAGAATGGTACTGTAGCCATCAGGGAACTGTCGGATAAAACTGTCAGCATTGGCCAGCCCAGCAGCCTCGTACACCTGTGACAAAGATTAATTAAATTAGTAATACCAAACTAGTGAAAGGTAATACAAACAAAGTAACATAGAATCAAACCAGCTACCTTCTAATTACAAGGCGAGTACAGCAGTACTATAATCACTCAACCACCAATCTGACATAAAAACTTTTACTCATACCAGTACTCATAACGTTTTTAATGTGTTACATTTTAACAAGTTACCTTTAAGCATGTTTCATTTTAAAAGGTTACAATTTTACATGTTACATTTTTACATGTTACATTTTAATATGTTACATTTTAACACGTTACATTTAAGCATGTTACATTTTAAAATGTTACATTTTAACACGTTACATTTTAACATGTTACATTTTACATTTTACATTTTAACATGTTTTACGATCAAGTCATTCCCTTGCAACTGACCTGGTAGCCTCGTCTAGTATGAGGATGGATGGGGTTTTCAGTAGAGCGCGGGCGATAGCTATCCTCTGTTTCTGGCCCCCAGACACGGTAACTCCTCTCTCCCCCAAAATGGTACTGTAGCCATCAGGGAACTGTCGGATAAAACTGTCAGCATTGGCCAGCCCAGCAGCCTCGTACACCTGTGACAAAGATTAATTAAATTAGTAATACCAAACTAGTGACAGGTAATACAAACAAAGTAACATAGAATCAAACCAGCTACCTTCTGATTACAAGGCGAGTACAGCAGTACTATAATCACTCAACCACCAAGCTGACATAAAAACCGTCGTCGTCGTCGTCGTCGTCGTCGTCGTCGTCGTCGTCGTCGTCGTCGTCGTCGTCGTCGTCGTCGTCGTCGTCGTCGTCGTCGTCGTCGTCGTCGTCGTCGTCGTCGTCGTCGTCGTCGTCGTCGTCGTCGTCGTCGTCGTCGTCGTCGTCGTCGTCGTCGTCGTCGTCGTCGTCGTCGTCGTCGTCGTCGTCGTCGTCGTCGTCGTCGTCGTCGTCGTCGTCGTCGTCGTCGTCGTCGTCGTCGTCGTCGTCGTCGTCGTCGTCGTCGTCGTCGTCGTCGTCGTCGTCGTCGTCGTCGTCGTCGTCGTCGTCGTCGTCGTCGTCGTCGTCGTCGTCGTCGTCGTCGTCGTCGTCGTCGTCGTCGTCGTCGTCGTCGTCGTCGTCGTCGTCGTCGTCGTCGTCGTCGTCGTCGTCGTCGTCGTCGTCGTCGTCGTCGTCGTCGTCGTCGTCGTCGTCGTCGTCGTCGTCGTCGTCGTCGTCGTCGTCGTCGTCGTCGTCGTCGTCGTCGTCGTCGTCGTCGTCGTCGTCGTCGTCGTCGTCGTCGTCGTCGTCGTCGTCGTCGTCGTCGTCGTCGTCGTCGTCGTCGTCGTCTACATTTTTACATTTTACATATTTACATGTTACATTTTAACATTTTTTATGATCAAGTCTTTCCCTTGCAACTGACCTGGTAGCCTCGTCTAGTATGAGGATGGATGGGATTTTCAGTAGAGCGCGGGCGATAGCTATCCTCTGTTTCTGGCCCCCAGACACTGTAACTCCTCTCTCCCCCAGAATGGTACTGTAGCCATCAGGGAACTGTCGGATAAAACTGTCAGTATTGGCCAGCCCAGCAACCTCGTACACCTGTGACAAAGATTAATTAAATTAGTAATACCAAACTAGTGACGGGTAATACAAACAAAGTAACATAGAATCAAACCAGCTACCTTCTGATTACAGCAGTACTATAATCACTCAACCACCAAGCTGACATAAAAACTTTTACTCATACCAGTACTCATAACGTTTTTAATATGTTACATTTTAACAAGTTACCTTTAAGCATGTTACATTTTAAAAGGTTACAATTTTACATGTTACATTTTTACATGTTACATTTTAATATGTTACATTTTAACACGTTACATTTAAGCATGTTACATTTTAAAATGTTACATTTTAACACGTTACATTTTAACATGTTACATTTTAAATTCTTATATTTCCACATATTACATTTTTACATGTTACATTTTAACATGTTTTACGATCAAGTCATTCCCTTGCAACTGACCTGGTAGCCTCATCTAGTATGAGGATGGATGGGGTTTTCAGTAGAGCGCGGGCGATAGCTATCCTCTGTTTCTGGCCCCCAGACACGGTAACTCCTCTCTCCCCCAGAATGGTACTGTAGCCATCAGGGAACTGTCGGATAAAACTGTCAGCATTGGCCAGCCCAGCAGCCTCGTACACCTGTGACAAAGATTAATTAAATTAGTAATACCAAACTAGTGAAAGGTAATACAAACAAAGTAACATAGAATCAAACCAGCTACCTTACAAGGCGAGTACAGCAGTACTATAATCACTCAACCACCAAGCTGACATAAAAACTTTTACTCATACCAGTACTCATAACGTTTTTAATGTGTTACATTTTAACAAGTTACCTTTAAGCATGTTTCATTTTAAAAGGTTACAATTTTACATGTTACATTTTTACATGTTACATTTTAATATGTTACATTTTAACACGTTACATTTAAGCATGTTACATTTTAAAATGTTACATTTTAACACGTTACATTTTAACATGTTACATTTTACATTTTACATTTTAACATGTTTTACGATCAAGTCATTCCCTTGCAACTGACCTGGTAGCCTCGTCTAGTATGAGGATGGATGGGGTTTTCAGTAGAGCGCGGGCGATAGCTATCCTCTGTTTCTGGCCCCCAGACACGGTAACTCCTCTCTCCCCCAAAATGGTACTGTAGCCATCAGGGAACTGTCGGATAAAACTGTCAGCATTGGCCAGCCCAGCAGCCTCGTACACCTGTGACAAAGATTAATTAAATTAGTAATACCAAACTAGTGACAGGTAATACAAACAAAGTAACATAGAATCAAACCAGCTACCTTCTGATTACAAGGCGAGTACAGCAGTACTATAATCACTCAACCACCAAGCTGACATAAAAACCGTCGTCGTCGTCGTCGTCGTCGTCGTCGTCGTCGTCGTCGTCGTCGTCGTCGTCGTCGTCGTCGTCGTCGTCGTCGTCGTCGTCGTCGTCGTCGTCGTCGTCGTCGTCGTCGTCGTCGTCGTCGTCGTCGTCGTCGTCGTCGTCGTCGTCGTCGTCGTCGTCGTCGTCGTCGTCGTCGTCGTCGTCGTCGTCGTCGTCGTCGTCGTCGTCGTCGTCGTCGTCGTCGTCGTCGTCGTCGTCGTCGTCGTCGTCGTCGTCGTCGTCGTCGTCGTCGTCGTCGTCGTCGTCGTCGTCGTCGTCGTCGTCGTCGTCGTCGTCGTCGTCGTCGTCGTCGTCGTCGTCGTCGTCGTCGTCGTCGTCGTCGTCGTCGTCGTCGTCGTCGTCGTCGTCGTCGTCGTCGTCGTCGTCGTCGTCGTCGTCGTCGTCGTCGTCGTCGTCGTCGTCGTCGTCGTCGTCGTCGTCGTCGTCGTCGTCGTCGTCGTCTACATTTTTACATTTTACATATTTACATGTTACATTTTAACATTTTTTATGATCAAGTCTTTCCCTTGCAACTGACCTGGTAGCCTCGTCTAGTATGAGGATGGATGGGATTTTCAGTAGAGCGCGGGCGATAGCTATCCTCTGTTTCTGGCCCCCAGACACTGTAACTCCTCTCTCCCCCAGAATGGTACTGTAGCCATCAGGGAACTGTCGGATAAAACTGTCAGTATTGGCCAGCCCAGCAACCTCGTACACCTGTGACAAAGATTAATTAAATTAGTAATACCAAACTAGTGACGGGTAATACAAACAAAGTAACATAGAATCAAACCAGCTACCTTCTGATTACAGCAGTACTATAATCACTCAACCACCAAGCTGACATAAAAACTTTTACTCATACCAGTACTCATAACGTTTTTAATATGTTACATTTTAACAAGTTACCTTTAAGCATGTACCGTTTTACTTAAAATGTCTTTTAAACCAGTACAAATTTTTTTAGTGTTCTTGTATAGTTGTATTCACACAGAAATTTAACTATTCAGGTTTTGGTTCTTGTAAATAATCAATAGTCTTTTAATTTCATTCCCATTTATTAACATATTGCTCTCTGGTAGTTGAACCCTAAAAAACAAAAGATATTTTTAATTGCCTGAAGGGCCAAAGTAAATTCTTACATGAAGCTGAAAATTATTAAATAAAAAGACCACTGCCTGCCTGCACCCTCCGTACTCACAACAATGAATAGAATAATATTGTAAAAATTAAATCTAAGACTTACCCACAAAGGGGACTATGTGCACTAAGCAATTCACATTATACATAACTACTACACTGACCAAATGAGACCGGGCCATGTGGTCCGACCCCTTTTATAAGCTCGGTTGTGACGTAGGCACTCTGACTATCTTTTCGTAGGATCGAACCATGAACAGCCAATCAGAGAGCACACGGTGGTTGCAGGCTTACATCACGTTTTGACAAAACTAATAAGTTAACTGCTTTACTAAATGACAAAATTTTAAAATACAAATTTCATAAGATTGTTACAAATTTCCCCCCAAAAAACAAAATTTTGGCATTTCTTTACAAGTTTAACATTTCAAATTCAAACTCACATACCAAAAAATTAAATTACATATCAAAATAAATCAAAAAACTTTTACATCATAAGTAATAAAATGTTAACAATAACAATGTGAACAATTGCTCATTCTTCGCCAGACTTGGTTTAGGACACGGGATCATCCTTCAGTGTGCAGTCTTTACTCTTGGCGATAACAGAGATAAGCGGTCGAGATTAGGGAGAACTGGAACGGTCCTTGCAAACCCTGACCCAGGTCAACTTATTGGAAGTACATGCAACAAAATTCCAAACATTTTTTAATAATGAGGTCTAGTACTATAAATATAGATAACAGCTGCAAGACAAATCAGGATACCCAAATTTCTTGTTTTTTGTCAAAAGTTTGTAGTGAAAGTCGTGCGCGCATGGAGTTACGTTCTAGTGAAAAAGTCTCGTAAAAAGTAAAGTAAGTGCAAGTGTGAGTGAAGTGTTAGTAAAGTACGAAGTGTCAAAGTGCAGTGTAAAGTGTTGTGTAGTATTTGGATATCCAAAACCAGGTATTACTCAATTTAAGCAGGTGATTGTTATCTTAAACCATTTATTGACCTAATAAAATCCCATTATCTCTCTTCAATGATCTTACTTTTTCTTGTTTTATTGCAAACCAACATTCTCACATCGTTACTTTAAAATGTTACAGTAAAATATTAAAACTTTGCACTGTAACGTAAAATAAAACACATTATTCAAAGCTCTAACTATAAATAATAAATTGATTTTTCTTGACAGCAAAATTACTCCATTAAACAAAACACCAACCATTTGTTTTACTTTAACAAAACAAAATAACCATTTCAAAAAATATAATCAGACACAAAGTCAATCATCAATTTCTATTAAAATTGATTACCATAATCTTTTTTATTACCACCATACTTACGACTTACACCTCTTGTCGTTTATTATACATACTAATAATCTTTTTTCCCATTGGACATCATTCATAAATCCTTTTAACTTCAGGTTTATTACGGTTAAGCAATTATTTAAAAACCTGTACCTAGAAAGGATTAGTTGCAACATTCTGAAAATACACATAAAAATGCTAGCATATAAAATCATGAATTTCATTTCTTAAGTCTAACAAGTTTTAACAAAATCTTATACTAACATATTTACATATTTACAAACTCAGCTATACAATAACAAACATAGCTTTTGATCATTGATTTACTCATCCCTGCAAACTTCATTTCTTTAACTTCAACTGTGAAATATGACACCTCTTAACAATACTTAAATTATTGAGCTTTTGAACCAAACAAGTAACTTCGGTTATGAAGTATATTATTCTATACGGTCCATCAAACCTTAAAGCCATTTTCTGCATGAAGTTTTTACTTTTGTCACTTAAATGATAGGTTTTGACAAATACAATACTGCCCTTTTTAAAAGGATGTTGTGAATTCTTATCATTATACATTTCACGAGCAAGATTTTTATTTACAGACTTTTTAAGATTATCTACTACTTTTGTAAGCTTGGTAGCAATGTCATTAGATTTTATTTGTTTGTCATCAATCAAATCGTTTAACTTCCACATGTTAGTTAGTGTTAAATTAGGAGGCCTGTTGAACATAATCTCAAAAGGTGTACAGTTTGTAGACTCATTAACAGCTGAATTAACTGCTAATTGTATTTCAGAAAGATTTCTATCCCAACTACTCTGTCTATCATGAAAATAGATTTGAAAAATTGATTTTAAATTTCTCAAATACCTTTCTGATTTGTTGCTCCTAGGTACATAAGGCGTAATTGTTTTTTGCAATATACCCTTATTAAATAAATAGTTTTTGATTTGATTACTAGTAAAATACTTAGCATTGTCTGTCACTATTTCCTTGCACAAAGAAAAGTTTTTGAAAACAACATTTTCTAATGCGTTTATAATAGTTGAGGATGTCGCATCTCTAATGGGTACAATCCACACATACTTACTGAAGTCATCAACCATTATTAGCACATTTTTATTCATTGCCTTACCTCTAACAAGTGGTCCGAATACATCAATGTACAACCTGTCCATTACACCTTTAGAGAAACTGGAGATCAATGGTCCATTGTAAACCTTCTGAGCTGGTTTACCTTGGTAACACATGTCACAATCTGCAACTCGTTGTCGTATTTCTTTAACCAAATTCGGTCTGTAAAAATACTGAGTAACTCGTTGTATAGTTTTTAAGCTACCCATGTGGCTTCCTGCTAAAGAGTTATGGAAATATTTAAACACCATGTCTATTAGAGTTTTAGGCAAATAAACTTTTGGTGAACTACACTCCCTCTTTTTATACATTAAAACTCCTTTGTTTAAATAAAAACACAGTTTGTTTTCACCCTTTTCAATGCTCTCAATTATTTGTTTAAGTTCACAGTCTGCTTCTTGGTGCACTTTAAAGTCGGTATACGCTACTGGGAAGTCACTAATAGCATTTATTGACTTTATAATGCCTAAGTCTCGGATTGAACTCTCATTACTCTCATTACGCTTATTTACAGGTTTCTTTAGCCTAGAATCATTATTTACAACACTACTAAACTCAACTTTCTCAGACTCATTGACAGTACTAAAGATTCTCGATAAATAATCAGCTATGGCGTTATCTTTACCCTTGATATGTTCTATAGTAAAAGGAAGACTAAGCATTACTTCACACCAACGCCCGATTTTTCCTAGTTTCCTAAAGTTTGACAATACCCATGCTAAAGCACTATTATCTGTTTTGAGAGTAAAAGGCTGAATTTCTAGATAAGATCTAAACTTATTTATCGCACACACAACCGATAAAGCTTCTTTCTCGTATACAGATAAACATCTCTCTGCATCATTAAACTTTTTTGAATAGTAAGCTATAGGTTTCATTTTATCACCAAAGTTTTGAAGCAAACAGGCTCCACAGGCTTTATCGCTTGCGTCACAATGTAGCGTGAAAGGCTTACTATAATCAGGTATACCTAATACAGGTGGATTTGCAACACTATCTTTAAGCTTATGAAAACTAGCATCACACTCGTCAGACCATATGAACTGTTTGTTTTTCTTTCTTAATTCATTAAGTGGACTTGCAATCTCAGAAAAGTTAGGTATAAAAGATGAAAAGTAAGATACCATTCCAATAAACCTAGAAACTTCTTTAGCATCTTTAGGAGCAGGACAATCTCTAATTGCTTGCGTTCTATCTGGATCAATCGACATAGTATCCTTAGAGATTAAAAATCCTAAATACTTTATCTCCTTAAATACAAACTTTACTTTCTGTGGGTTGACAGTTAGATTGTGTTTACTAAGCCTAGACAAAACTTCGTCTAAGTGTTTGATATGTTCCTCATATGTTTTAGAAAACACAATGACATCATCTACAAAATTAATTACATAAGAGTACTGAATTCCATCAAAAACTTTGTTCAAATATGAACTCAATAAACCAGACCCTAAATGTAATCCATAAGGGATTCTGTTCCATTCATAGCTTGAGAAAGGTGTTGTGAATGCAGTTATATGCTTACTCTCTTCACACAACTTGATCTGATGAAAGCTATTGCATAAATCAAGTACTGTAAAATACGTACAACCCTGTAAATACTGACATATCTGATTACAATCTCCAATAGGATAGTTGACTCTTTCTATTTTGTTATTTAACTGACTGTAGTTAATTACAAGTCTAAATTTCTCAGAATTAGGCTTTTTTACTAAGAAGGTAGGACTTGCATAGGGAGATAGTGAAGGTCTTATTATGTTTTGGGAAAGTAGGTCATCTAGGATTTCTTTCATGGCAATCATACGAGGAGGGGATAATGGATAAGTTTTCAGGGATACTGGTATATCATCTTTAAGCTTAAGCTTGAATTCAAAGTCTAAACCTTCTCCAATCTTGTTTGTAAATACATTAGGATACTTAGCAATTAGCTTAGCTACATCCTCCTTAGCTTTATACAACCCTACTTGTACATTTTCATTGATATTGCACACAACCTTGTTTGAATTACAAACAAACTCGACTTTACACTCTTTATCAAACTTAAAATGACAGCAATCATTGTTTAGATCTATAATCATACCAGACTTCTTGATGAACTCACTCCCTAGTATTACATTCCAAGTTAGATTTTGACCTACAAAGAATTTTACATTCCAAGAATATCTGTGTATTCTTATCTTTACTTCACAATAACCCAGAATATTTACATTTGTGTTATTAGCTGACCTACACTCGACTTCAGAATTGTAAACTCTTTTAACTAACCCTTTTGATTGTAAGTTACTAAGCATTCTGTCACTTATTAAGTTAATACTACTACCCGTATCAATCAAAGCATTTTCTATACAGTTATAAGAAAATTCAGCCTTTAGTGTAGGTAACCCATTACTACAGTTAGTGTCAATCTTTAAGTTTAACCAATCATTATTGTTTAGCTCAAATTGATTTGCTTTAAATTTAGATTGTTTCTTAAACTTGCGTCTTTCAAGTAAGTTCAAACTTCTACCAATCTTTTTATTACTGTTCCCGGTGTGAATGTTTCCATGGGATGGAGCCCTGATAGGAGCCTTAACGGGTCCATCCCTCATCACGCGTTTTTTGGCGGACCATTTTTGGAATAGTGAATTTGACTTGAATGAGTGTTTTGACCTTGAGTGCGTGATGGGTTATTAATGCGTTTCCTACACTCCCTCGCCATGTGACCATAAATACCACAATAGTAACACTTTCTAGTAGCATTAGTATTATGTGTCCAGACCGGTTTACCATGATTACCTGGACTAGACCTTAAACTGCCTCTTCGCGTATCCTCATAGGCAACATTCTGCTCATGTACACACAATAACTCTAGTTCCTTAAAACTAGTGGGAGTTTCTGTTAATGCAAGACGGCTTCTAGTTGATTGATTCAAACCAATTATAATCAGTTTGACAATGTCAAGTTCAGAATACAAACAATTCAACAGTTTAGAATTTTCTCTGATTTCTAAAATGTAACAACTTAAAGGCTCGTTATGCTTTTGTGGTCTATTTACTAGTTCTCGTTTCAGGTTTTCTCTTAACCCTAGAGGTACAAAATAGTTTAACAATAGATTATGTACTTCTTCAATTGAGTGGCCTAACTGCTTAAATTCTACAATTTTACTGTACAGTGGTCCTGTTGTGTAGCCTAGTATTACATCTAATATTTGGAAGTCTGAGAGCTCGGATTCTTTTTTAAGTTTCAACATGACTTTAACAAAGTTTAGAAGTTCCCTAGCTTCGAGACCATCACAAGATTTTACATTTTTCAAGTGTCTCTCAACAGGATTGGGGAGTTTAGCGTACACATTCAACTGTTCATTACAATGGGGCCTCTCATTAGCTTCATTAGAAATATTCAATTTAGACATTACATTCTGTTCAATTTCTTCGTCCTCGGCAAAAGAATCGCTTAATCTACGTTCTATCCTAGATTCAAGGTCTTTATCTACTTCAACTAAACCAAACATTGTTTCACATTCTGATAAGACTACTTCCAACTGCTGAATATCCTTCTTTTGTTCATCGTTAACTTTGAAACTAGATAACACAGTTAACCTTAGTTTGTAATGATTAATCTTGGCTTTACATCTCAAAGAATCTACTACCCTCTTCTCTTTTCCACATTCTTCTATTTTTAACTTTAACTCTTCTAAAGCTACTTTAATTGTTTTTATTTCATCGTTTATAACTACCTTTTTAGCTATATTATACGCACTTGGTTCAATATTTAATTTTAAAACAGAACGTAATCGCTTTCTTAGGTCTGCAACAGTTTGATTAGTTTCTAGTTTAACATTCCTAATTGTAAGTTCATATTCAAGTTCTGTTTTAATTAAAAGGTCCACGTGTGCACCCATTTTGGACACAAAATACACTTAGTCCAGTTTATGCACTTTAAAACACATCTTCATTTGAAATAACTAGATAGACTAGGTAGTTAGCAGAGTCGCGCATTTAATTTGTACCGTTTTACTTAAAATGTCTTTTAAACCAGTACAAATTTTTTTAGTGTTCTTGTATAGTTGTATTCACACAGAAATTTAACTATTCAGGTTTTGGTTCTTGTAAATAATCAATAGTCTTTTAATTTCATTCCCATTTATTAACATATTGCTCTCTGGTAGTTGAACCCTAAAAAACAAAAGATATTTTTAATTGCCTGAAGGGCCAAAGTAAATTCTTACATGAAGCTGAAAATTATTAAATAAAAAGACCACTGCCTGCCTGCACCCTCCGTACTCACAACAATGAATAGAATAATATTGTAAAAATTAAATCTAAGACTTACCCACAAAGGGGACTATGTGCACTAAGCAATTCACATTATACATAACTACTACACTGACCAAATGAGACCGGGCCATGTGGTCCGACCCCTTTTATAAGCTCGGTTGTGACGTAGGCACTCTGACTATCTTTTCGTAGGATCGAACCATGAACAGCCAATCAGAGAGCACACGGTGGTTGCAGGCTTACATCACGTTTTGACAAAACTAATAAGTTAACTGCTTTACTAAATGACAAAATTTTAAAATACAAATTTCATAAGATTGTTACAAGCATGTTACATTTTAAAAGGTTACAATTTTACATGTTACATTTTTACATGTTACATTTTAATATGTTACATTTTAACACGTTACATTTAAGCATGTTACATTTTAAAATGTTACATTTTAACACGTTACATTTTAACATGTTACATTTTAAATTCTTATATTTCCACATATTACATTTTTACATGTTACATTTTAACATGTTTTACGATCAAGTCATTCCCTTGCAACTGACCTGGTAGCCTCATCTAGTATGAGGATGGATGGGGTTTTCAGTAGAGCGCGGGCGATAGCTATCCTCTGTTTCTGGCCCCCAGACACGGTAACTCCTCTCTCCCCCAGAATGGTACTGTAGCCATCAGGGAACTGTCGGATAAAACTGTCAGCATTGGCCAGCCCAGCAGCCTCGTACACCTGTGACAAAGATTAATTAAATTAGTAATACCAAACTAGTGAAAGGTAATACAAACAAAGTAACATAGAATCAAACCAGCTACCTTCTAATTACAAGGCGAGTACAGCAGTACTATAATCACTCAACCACCAAGCTGACATAAAAACTTTTACTCATACCAGTACTCATAACGTTTTTAATGTGTTACATTTTAACAAGTTACCTTTAAGCATGTTTCATTTTAAAAGGTTACAATTTTACATGTTACATTTTTACATGTTACATTTTAATATGTTACATTTTAACACGTTACATTTAAGCATGTTACATTTTAAAATGTTACATTTTAACACGTTACATTTTAACATGTTACATTTTACATGTTACATTTTAACATGTTTTACGATCAAGTCATTCCCTTGCAACTGACCTGGTAGCCTCGTCTAGTATGAGGATGGATGGGGTTTTCAGTAGAGCGCGGGCGATAGCTATCCTCTGTTTCTGGCCCCCAGACACGGTAACTCCTCTCTCCCCCAAAATGGTACTGTAGCCATCAGGGAACTGTCGGATAAAACTGTCAGCATTGGCCAGCCCAGCAGCCTCGTACACCTGTGACAAAGATTAATTAAATTAGTAATACCAAACTAGTGACAGGTAATACAAACAAAGTAACATAGAATCAAACCAGCTACCTTCTGATTACAAGGCGAGTACAGCAGTACTATAATCACTCAACCACCAAGCTGACATAAAAACCGTCGTCGTCGTCGTCGTCGTCGTCGTCGTCGTCGTCGTCGTCGTCGTCGTCGTCGTCGTCGTCGTCGTCGTCGTCGTCGTCGTCGTCGTTGTCGTCGTCGTCGTCGTCTACATTTTTACATTTTACATATTTACATGTTACATTTTAACATTTTTTATGATCAAGTCTTTCCCTTGCAACTGACCTGGTAGCCTCGTCTAGTATGAGGATGGATGGGATTTTCAGTAGAGCGCGGGCGATAGCTATCCTCTGTTTCTGGCCCCCAGACACTGTAACTCCTCTCTCCCCCAGAATGGTACTGTAGCCATCAGGGAACTGTCGGATAAAACTGTCAGTATTGGCCAGCCCAGCAACCTCGTACACCTGTGACAAAGATTAATTAAATTAGTAATACCAAACTAGTGACGGGTAATACAAACAAAGTAACATAGAATCAAACCAGCTACCTTCTGATTACAGCAGTACTATAATCACTCAACCACCAAGCTGACATAAAAACTTTTACTCATACCAGTACTCATAACGTTTTTAATATGTTACATTTTAACAAGTTACCTTTAAGCATGTTACATTTTAAAAGGTTACAATTTTACATGTTACATTTTTACATGTTACATTTTAATATGTTACATTTTAACACGTTACATTTAAGCATGTTACATTTTAAAATGTTACATTTTAACACGTTACATTTTAACATGTTACATTTTAAATTCTTATATTTCCACATATTACATTTTTACATGTTACATTTTAACATGTTTTACGATCAAGTCATTCCCTTGCAACTGACCTGGTAGCCTCATCTAGTATGAGGATGGATGGGGTTTTCAGTAGAGCGCGGGCGATAGCTATCCTCTGTTTCTGGCCCCCAGACACGGTAACTCCTCTCTCCCCCAGAATGGTACTGTAGCCATCAGGGAACTGTCGGATAAAACTGTCAGCATTGGCCAGCCCAGCAGCCTCGTACACCTGTGACAAAGATTAATTAAATTAGTAATACCAAACTAGTGACAGGTAATACAAACAAAGTAACATAGAATCAAACCAGCTACCTTCTAATTACAAGGCGAGTACAGCAGTACTATAATCACTCAACCACCAAGCTGACATAAAAACTTTTACTCATACCAGTACTCATAACGTTTTTAATGTGTTACATTTTAACAAGTTACCTTTAAGCATGTTTCATTTTAAAAGGTTACAATTTTACATGTTACATTTTTACATGTTACATTTTAATATGTTACATTTTAACACGTTACATTTAAGCATGTTACATTTTAAAATGTTACATTTTAACACGTTACATTTTAACATGTTACATTTTACATGTTACATTTTAACATGTTTTACGATCAAGTCATTCCCTTGCAACTGACCTGGTAGCCTCGTCTAGTATGAGGATGGATGGGGTTTTCAGTAGAGCGCGGGCGATAGCTATCCTCTGTTTCTGGCCCCCAGACACGGTAACTCCTCTCTCCCCCAAAATGGTACTGTAGCCATCAGGGAACTGTCGGATAAAACTGTCAGCATTGGCCAGCCCAGCAGCCTCGTACACCTGTGACAAAGATTAATTAAATTAGTAATACCAAACTAGTGACAGGTAATACAAACAAAGTAACATAGAATCAAACCAGCTACCTTCTGATTACAAGGCGAGTACAGCAGTACTATAATCACTCAACCACCAAGCTGACATAAAAACCGTCGTCGTCGTCGTCGTCGTCGTCGTCGTCGTCGTCGTCGTCGTCGTCGTCGTCGTCGTCGTCGTCGTCGTCGTCGTCGTCGTCGTCGTCGTCGTCGTCGTCGTCGTCTACATTTTTACATTTTACATATTTACATGTTACATTTTAACATTTTTTATGATCAAGTCTTTCCCTTGCAACTGACCTGGTAGCCTCGTCTAGTATGAGGATGGATGGGATTTTCAGTAGAGCGCGGGCGATAGCTATCCTCTGTTTCTGGCCCCCAGACACTGTAACTCCTCTCTCCCCCAGAATGGTACTGTAGCCATCAGGGAACTGTCGGATAAAACTGTCAGTATTGGCCAGCCCAGCAACCTCGTACACCTGTGACAAAGATTAATTAAATTAGTAATACCAAACTAGTGACGGGTAATACAAACAAAGTAACATAGAATCAAACCAGCTACCTTCTGATTACAGCAGTACTATAATCACTCAACCACCAAGCTGACATAAAAACTTTTACTCATACCAGTACTCATAACGTTTTTAATATGTTACATTTTAACAAGTTACCTTTAAGCATGTTACATTTTAAAAGGTTACAATTTTACATGTTACATTTTTACATGTTACATTTTAATATGTTACATTTTAACACGTTACATTTAAGCATGTTACATTTTAAAATGTTACATTTTAACACGTTACATTTTAACATGTTACATTTTAAATTCTTATATTTCCACATATTACATTTTTACATGTTACATTTTAACATGTTTTACGATCAAGTCATTCCCTTGCAACTGACCTGGTAGCCTCATCTAGTATGAGGATGGATGGGGTTTTCAGTAGAGCGCGGGCGATAGCTATCCTCTGTTTCTGGCCCCCAGACACGGTAACTCCTCTCTCCCCCAGAATGGTACTGTAGCCATCAGGGAACTGTCGGATAAAACTGTCAGCATTGGCCAGCCCAGCAGCCTCGTACACCTGTGACAAAGATTAATTAAATTAGTAATACCAAACTAGTGAAAGGTAATACAAACAAAGTAACATAGAATCAAACCAGCTACCTTCTAATTACAAGGCGAGTACAGCAGTACTATAATCACTCAACCACCAAGCTGACATAAAAACTTTTACTCATACCAGTACTCATAACGTTTTTAATGTGTTACATTTTAACAAGTTACCTTTAAGCATGTTTCATTTTAAAAGGTTACAATTTTACATGTTACATTTTTACATGTTACATTTTAATATGTTACATTTTAACACGTTACATTTAAGCATGTTACATTTTAAAATGTTACATTTTAACACGTTACATTTTAACATGTTACATTTTACATTTTACATTTTAACATGTTTTACGATCAAGTCATTCCCTTGCAACTGACCTGGTAGCCTCGTCTAGTATGAGGATGGATGGGGTTTTCAGTAGAGCGCGGGCGATAGCTATCCTCTGTTTCTGGCCCCCAGACACGGTAACTCCTCTCTCCCCCAAAATGGTACTGTAGCCATCAGGGAACTGTCGGATAAAACTGTCAGCATTGGCCAGCCCAGCAGCCTCGTACACCTGTGACAAAGATTAATTAAATTAGTAATACCAAACTAGTGACAGGTAATACAAACAAAGTAACATAGAATCAAACCAGCTACCTTCTGATTACAAGGCGAGTACAGCAGTACTATAATCACTCAACCACCAAGCTGACATAAAAACCGTCGTCGTCGTCGTCGTCGTCGTCGTCGTCGTCGTCGTCGTCGTCGTCGTCGTCGTCGTCGTCGTCGTCGTCGTCGTCGTCGTCGTCGTCGTCGTCGTCGTCGTCGTCGTCGTCGTCGTCGTCGTCGTCGTCGTCGTCGTCGTCGTCGTCGTCGTCGTCGTCGTCGTCGTCGTCGTCGTCGTCGTCGTCGTCGTCGTCGTCGTCGTCGTCGTCGTCGTCGTCGTCGTCGTCGTCGTCGTCGTCGTCGTCGTCGTCGTCGTCGTCGTCGTCGTCGTCTACATTTTTACATTTTACATATTTACATGTTACATTTTAACATTTTTTATGATCAAGTCTTTCCCTTGCAACTGACCTGGTAGCCTCGTCTAGTATGAGGATGGATGGGATTTTCAGTAGAGCGCGGGCGATAGCTATCCTCTGTTTCTGGCCCCCAGACACTGTAACTCCTCTCTCCCCCAGAATGGTACTGTAGCCATCAGGGAACTGTCGGATAAAACTGTCAGTATTGGCCAGCCCAGCAACCTCGTACACCTGTGACAAAGATTAATTAAATTAGTAATACCAAACTAGTGACGGGTAATACAAACAAAGTAACATAGAATCAAACCAGCTACCTTCTGATTACAGCAGTACTATAATCACTCAACCACCAAGCTGACATAAAAACTTTTACTCATACCAGTACTCATAACGTTTTTAATATGTTACATTTTAACAAGTTACCTTTAAGCATGTTACATTTTAAAAGGTTACAATTTTACATGTTACATTTTTACATGTTACATTTTAATATGTTACATTTTAACACGTTACATTTAAGCATGTTACATTTTAAAATGTTACATTTTAACATGTTACATTTTAAATTCTTATATTTCCACATATTACATTTTTACATGTTACATTTTAACATGTTTTACGATCAAGTCATTCCCTTGCAACTGACCTGGTAGCCTCATCTAGTATGAGGATGGATGGGGTTTTCAGTAGAGCGCGGGCGATAGCTATCCTCTGTTTCTGGCCCCCAGACACGGTAACTCCTCTCTCCCCCAGAATGGTACTGTAGCCATCAGGGAACTGTCGGATAAAACTGTCAGCATTGGCCAGCCCAGCAGCCTCGTACACCTGTGACAAAGATTAATTAAATTAGTAATACCAAACTAGTGAAAGGTAATACAAACAAAGTAACATAGAATCAAACCAGCTACCTTCTAATTACAAGGCGAGTACAGCAGTACTATAATCACTCAACCACCAAGCTGACATAAAAACTTTTACTCATACCAGTACTCATAACGTTTTTAATGTGTTACATTTTAACAAGTTACCTTTAAGCATGTTTCATTTTAAAAGGTTACAATTTTACATGTTACATTTTTACATGTTACATTTTAATATGTTACATTTTAACACGTTACATTTAAGCATGTTACATTTTAAAATGTTACATTTTAACACGTTACATTTTAACATGTTACATTTTACATTTTACATTTTAACATGTTTTACGATCAAGTCATTCCCTTGCAACTGACCTGGTAGCCTCGTCTAGTATGAGGATGGATGGGGTTTTCAGTAGAGCGCGGGCGATAGCTATCCTCTGTTTCTGGCCCCCAGACACGGTAACTCCTCTCTCCCCCAAAATGGTACTGTAGCCATCAGGGAACTGTCGGATAAAACTGTCAGCATTGGCCAGCCCAGCAGCCTCGTACACCTGTGACAAAGATTAATTAAATTAGTAATACCAAACTAGTGACAGGTAATACAAACAAAGTAACATAGAATCAAACCAGCTACCTTCTGATTACAAGGCGAGTACAGCAGTACTATAATCACTCAACCACCAAGCTGACATAAAAACCGTCGTCGTCGTCGTCGTCGTCGTCGTCGTCGTCGTCGTCGTCGTCGTCGTCGTCGTCGTCGTCGTCGTCGTCGTCGTCGTCGTCGTCGTCGTCGTCGTCTACATTTTTACATTTTACATATTTACATGTTACATTTTAACATTTTTTATGATCAAGTCTTTCCCTTGCAACTGACCTGGTAGCCTCGTCTAGTATGAGGATGGATGGGATTTTCAGTAGAGCGCGGGCGATAGCTATCCTCTGTTTCTGGCCCCCAGACACTGTAACTCCTCTCTCCCCCAGAATGGTACTGTAGCCATCAGGGAACTGTCGGATAAAACTGTCAGTATTGGCCAGCCCAGCAACCTCGTACACCTGTGACAAAGATTAATTAAATTAGTAATACCAAACTAGTGACGGGTAATACAAACAAAGTAACATAGAATCAAACCAGCTACCTTCTGATTACAGCAGTACTATAATCACTCAACCACCAAGCTGACATAAAAACTTTTACTCATACCAGTACTCATAACGTTTTTAATATGTTACATTTTAACAAGTTACCTTTAAGCATGTTACATTTTAAAAGGTTACAATTTTACATGTTACATTTTTACATGTTACATTTTAATATGTTACATTTTAACACGTTACATTTAAGCATGTTACATTTTAAAATGTTACATTTTAACACGTTACATTTTAACATGTTACATTTTAAATTCTTATATTTCCACATATTACATTTTTACATGTTACATTTTAACATGTTTTACGATCAAGTCATTCCCTTGCAACTGACCTGGTAGCCTCATCTAGTATGAGGATGGATGGGGTTTTCAGTAGAGCGCGGGCGATAGCTATCCTCTGTTTCTGGCCCCCAGACACGGTAACTCCTCTCTCCCCCAGAATGGTACTGTAGCCATCAGGGAACTGTCGGATAAAACTGTCAGCATTGGCCAGCCCAGCAGCCTCGTACACCTGTGACAAAGATTAATTAAATTAGTAATACCAAACTAGTGAAAGGTAATACAAACAAAGTAACATAGAATCAAACCAGCTACCTTCTAATTACAAGGCGAGTACAGCAGTACTATAATCACTCAACCACCAAGCTGACATAAAAACTTTTACTCATACCAGTACTCATAACGTTTTTAATGTGTTACATTTTAACAAGTTACCTTTAAGCATGTTTCATTTTAAAAGGTTACAATTTTACATGTTACATTTTTACATGTTACATTTTAATATGTTACATTTTAACACGTTACATTTAAGCATGTTACATTTTAAAATGTTACATTTTAACACGTTACATTTTAACATGTTACATTTTACATTTTACATTTTAACATGTTTTACGATCAAGTCATTCCCTTGCAACTGACCTGGTAGCCTCGTCTAGTATGAGGGATGGGGTTTTCAGTAGAGCGCGGGCGATAGCTATCCTCTGTTTCTGGCCCCCAGACACGGTAACTCCTCTCTCCCCCAAAATGGTACTGTAGCCATCAGGGAACTGTCGGATAAAACTGTCAGCATTGGCCAGCCCAGCAGCCTCGTACACCTGTGACAAAGATTAATTAAATTAGTAATACCAAACTAGTGACAGGTAATACAAACAAAGTAACATAGAATCAAACCAGCTACCTTCTGATTACAAGGCGAGTACAGCAGTACTATAATCACTCAACCACCAAGCTGACATAAAAACCGTCGTCGTCGTCGTCGTCGTCGTCGTCGTCGTCGTCGTCGTCGTCGTCGTCGTCGTCGTCGTCGTCGTCGTCGTCGTCGTCGTCGTCGTCGTCGTCGTCGTCGTCGTCGTCGTCGTCGTCGTCGTCGTCGTCGTCGTCGTCGTCGTCGTCGTCGTCGTCGTCGTCGTCGTCGTCGTCGTCGTCGTCGTCGTCGTCGTCGTCGTCGTCGTCGTCGTCGTCGTCGTCGTCGTCGTCGTCGTCGTCGTCGTCGTCGTCGTCGTCGTCGTCGTCGTCGTCGTCGTCGTCGTCGTCGTCGTCGTCGTCGTCGTCGTCGTCGTCGTCGTCGTCGTCGTCGTCGTCGTCGTCGTCGTCGTCGTCGTCGTCGTCGTCGTCGTCGTCGTCGTCGTCGTCGTCGTCGTCGTCGTCGTCGTCGTCGTCGTCGTCGTCGTCGTCGTCGTCGTCGTCGTCGTCGTCGTCGTCGTCGTCGTCGTCGTCGTCGTCTACATTTTTACATTTTACATATTTACATGTTACATTTTAACATTTTTTATGATCAAGTCTTTCCCTTGCAACTGACCTGGTAGCCTCGTCTAGTATGAGGATGGATGGGATTTTCAGTAGAGCGCGGGCGATAGCTATCCTCTGTTTCTGGCCCCCAGACACTGTAACTCCTCTCTCCCCCAGAATGGTACTGTAGCCATCAGGGAACTGTCGGATAAAACTGTCAGTATTGGCCAGCCCAGCAACCTCGTACACCTGTGACAAAGATTAATTAAATTAGTAATACCAAACTAGTGACGGGTAATACAAACAAAGTAACATAGAATCAAACCAGCTACCTTCTGATTACAGCAGTACTATAATCACTCAACCACCAAGCTGACATAAAAACTTTTACTCATACCAGTACTCATAACGTTTTTAATATGTTACATTTTAACAAGTTACCTTTAAGCATGTTACATTTTAAAAGGTTACAATTTTACATGTTACATTTTTACATGTTACATTTTAATATGTTACATTTTAACACGTTACATTTAAGCATGTTACATTTTAAAATGTTACATTTTAACATGTTACATTTTAAATTCTTATATTTCCACATATTACATTTTTACATGTTACATTTTAACATGTTTTACGATCAAGTCATTCCCTTGCAACTGACCTGGTAGCCTCATCTAGTATGAGGATGGATGGGGTTTTCAGTAGAGCGCGGGCGATAGCTATCCTCTGTTTCTGGCCCCCAGACACGGTAACTCCTCTCTCCCCCAGAATGGTACTGTAGCCATCAGGGAACTGTCGGATAAAACTGTCAGCATTGGCCAGCCCAGCAGCCTCGTACACCTGTGACAAAGATTAATTAAATTAGTAATACCAAACTAGTGAAAGGTAATACAAACAAAGTAACATAGAATCAAACCAGCTACCTTCTAATTACAAGGCGAGTACAGCAGTACTATAATCACTCAACCACCAAGCTGACATAAAAACTTTTACTCATACCAGTACTCATAACGTTTTTAATGTGTTACATTTTAACAAGTTACCTTTAAGCATGTTTCATTTTAAAAGGTTACAATTTTACATGTTACATTTTTACATGTTACATTTTAATATGTTACATTTTAACACGTTACATTTAAGCATGTTACATTTTAAAATGTTACATTTTAACACGTTACATTTTAACATGTTACATTTTACATTTTACATTTTAACATGTTTTACGATCAAGTCATTCCCTTGCAACTGACCTGGTAGCCTCGTCTAGTATGAGGATGGATGGGGTTTTCAGTAGAGCGCGGGCGATAGCTATCCTCTGTTTCTGGCCCCCAGACACGGTAACTCCTCTCTCCCCCAAAATGGTACTGTAGCCATCAGGGAACTGTCGGATAAAACTGTCAGCATTGGCCAGCCCAGCAGCCTCGTACACCTGTGACAAAGATTAATTAAATTAGTAATACCAAACTAGTGACAGGTAATACAAACAAAGTAACATAGAATCAAACCAGCTACCTTCTGATTACAAGGCGAGTACAGCAGTACTATAATCACTCAACCACCAAGCTGACATAAAAACCGTCGTCGTCGTCGTCGTCGTCGTCGTCGTCGTCGTCGTCGTCGTCGTCGTCGTCGTCGTCGTCGTCGTCGTCGTCGTCGTCGTCGTCGTCGTCGTCGTCGTCGTCGTCGTCGTCGTCGTCGTCGTCGTCGTCGTCGTCGTCGTCGTCGTCGTCGTCGTCGTCGTCGTCTACATTTTTACATTTTACATATTTACATGTTACATTTTAACATTTTTTATGATCAAGTCTTTCCCTTGCAACTGACCTGGTAGCCTCGTCTAGTATGAGGATGGATGGGATTTTCAGTAGAGCGCGGGCGATAGCTATCCTCTGTTTCTGGCCCCCAGACACTGTAACTCCTCTCTCCCCCAGAATGGTACTGTAGCCATCAGGGAACTGTCGGATAAAACTGTCAGTATTGGCCAGCCCAGCAACCTCGTACACCTGTGACAAAGATTAATTAAATTAGTAATACCAAACTAGTGACGGGTAATACAAACAAAGTAACATAGAATCAAACCAGCTACCTTCTGATTACAGCAGTACTATAATCACTCAACCACCAAGCTGACATAAAAACTTTTACTCATACCAGTACTCATAACGTTTTTAATATGTTACATTTTAACAAGTTACCTTTAAGCATGTTACATTTTAAAAGGTTACAATTTTACATGTTACATTTTTACATGTTACATTTTAATATGTTACATTTTAACACGTTACATTTAAGCATGTTACATTTTAAAATGTTACATTTTAACACGTTACATTTTAACATGTTACATTTTAAATTCTTATATTTCCACATATTACATTTTTACATGTTACATTTTAACATGTTTTACGATCAAGTCATTCCCTTGCAACTGACCTGGTAGCCTCATCTAGTATGAGGATGGATGGGGTTTTCAGTAGAGCGCGGGCGATAGCTATCCTCTGTTTCTGGCCCCCAGACACGGTAACTCCTCTCTCCCCCAGAATGGTACTGTAGCCATCAGGGAACTGTCGGATAAAACTGTCAGCATTGGCCAGCCCAGCAGCCTCGTACACCTGTGACAAAGATTAATTAAATTAGTAATACCAAACTAGTGAAAGGTAATACAAACAAAGTAACATAGAATCAAACCAGCTACCTTCTAATTACAAGGCGAGTACAGCAGTACTATAATCACTCAACCACCAAGCTGACATAAAAACTTTTACTCATACCAGTACTCATAACGTTTTTAATGTGTTACATTTTAACAAGTTACCTTTAAGCATGTTTCATTTTAAAAGGTTACAATTTTACATGTTACATTTTTACATGTTACATTTTAATATGTTACATTTTAACACGTTACATTTAAGCATGTTACATTTTAAAATGTTACATTTTAACACGTTACATTTTAACATGTTACATTTTACATTTTACATTTTAACATGTTTTACGATCAAGTCATTCCCTTGCAACTGACCTGGTAGCCTCGTCTAGTATGAGGATGGATGGGGTTTTCAGTAGAGCGCGGGCGATAGCTATCCTCTGTTTCTGGCCCCCAGACACGGTAACTCCTCTCTCCCCCAAAATGGTACTGTAGCCATCAGGGAACTGTCGGATAAAACTGTCATCAGCATTGGCCAGCCCAGCAGCCTCGTACACCTGTGACAAAGATTAATTAAATTAGTAATACCAAACTAGTGACAGGTAATACAAACAAAGTAACATAGAATCAAACCAGCTACCTTCTGATTACAAGGCGAGTACAGCAGTACTATAATCACTCAACCACCAAGCTGACATAAAAACCGTCGTCGTCGTCGTCGTCGTCGTCGTCGTCGTCGTCGTCGTCGTCGTCGTCGTCGTCGTCGTCGTCGTCGTCGTCGTCGTCGTCGTCGTCGTCGTCGTCGTCGTCGTCGTCGTCGTCGTCGTCGTCGTCGTCGTCGTCGTCGTCGTCGTCGTCGTCGTCGTCGTCGTCGTCGTCGTCGTCGTCGTCGTCGTCGTCGTCGTCGTCGTCGTCGTCGTCGTCGTCGTCGTCGTCGTCGTCGTCGTCGTCGTCGTCGTCGTCGTCGTCGTCGTCGTCGTCGTCGTCGTCGTCGTCGTCGTCGTCGTCGTCGTCGTCGTCGTCGTCGTCGTCGTCGTCGTCGTCGTCGTCGTCGTCGTCGTCGTCGTCGTCGTCGTCGTCGTCGTCGTCGTCGTCGTCGTCTACATTTTTACATTTTACATATTTACATGTTACATTTTAACATTTTTTATGATCAAGTCTTTCCCTTGCAACTGACCTGGTAGCCTCGTCTAGTATGAGGATGGATGGGATTTTCAGTAGAGCGCGGGCGATAGCTATCCTCTGTTTCTGGCCCCCAGACACTGTAACTCCTCTCTCCCCCAGAATGGTACTGTAGCCATCAGGGAACTGTCGGATAAAACTGTCAGTATTGGCCAGCCCAGCAACCTCGTACACCTGTGACAAAGATTAATTAAATTAGTAATACAAACTAGTGACGGTAATACAAACAAAGTAACATAGAATCAAACCAGCTACCTTCTGATTACAGCAGTACTATAATCACTCAACCACCAAGCTGACATAAAAACTTTTACTCATACAGTACTCATAACGTTTTTAATATGTTACATTTTAACAAGTTACCTTTTAAGCATGTTACATTTTAAAAGGTTACAATTTTACATGTTACATTTTTACATGTTACATTTTAATATGTTACATTTTAACACGTTACATTTAAGCATGTTACATTTTAAAATGTTACATTTTAACATGTTTACATTTTAAATTCTTATATTTCCACATATTACATTTTTACATGTTACATTTTAACATGTTTTACGATCAAGTCATTCCCTTGCAACTGACCTGGTAGCCTCATCTAGTATGAGGATGGATGGGGTTTTCAGTAGAGCGCGGGCGATAGCTATCCTCTGTTTCTGGCCCCAGACACGGTAACTCCTCTCTCCCCCAGAATGGTACTGTAGCCATCAGGGAACTGTCGGATAAAACTGTCAGCATTGCCAGCCAGCAGCCTCGTACACCTGTGACAAAGATTAATTAAATTAGTAATACCAAACTAGTGAAAGGTAATACAAACAAAGTAACATAGAATCAAACCAGCTACCTTCTAATTACAAGGCGCAAGGCGAAGTACAGCAGTACTATAATCACTCAACCACCAAGCTGACATAAAAACTTTTACGGCGAGTACAGCAGTACTATAATCACTCAACCACCAAGCTGACATAAAAACTTTTACTCATACCAGTACTCATAACGTTTTTAATGTGTTACATTTTAACAAGTTACCTTTAAGCATGTTTCATTTTAAAAAGGTTACAATTTTACATGTTACATTTTTACATGTTACATTTTAATATGTTACATTTTAACACGTTACATTTAAGCATGTTACATTTTAAAATGTTACATTTTAACACGTTACATTTTAACATGTTACATTTTACATTTTAACATGTTTTACGATCAAGTCATTCCCTTGCAACTGACCTGGTAGCCTCGTCTAGTATGAGGATGGATGGGGTTTTTCAGTAGAGCGCGGGCGATAGCTATCCTCTGTTTCTGGCCCCCAGACACGGTAACTCCTCTCTCCCCCAAAATGGTACTTGTAGCCATCAGGGAACTGTCGGATAAAACTGTCAGCATTGGCCAGCCCAGCAGCCTCGTACACCTGTGACAAAGATTAATTAAATTAGTAATACCAAACTAGTGACAGGTAATACAAACAAAGTAACATAGAATCAAACCAGCTACCTTCTGATTACAAGGCGAGTACAGCAGTACTATAATCACTCAACCACCAAGCTGACATAAAAAACCGTCGTCGTCGTCGTCGTCGTCGTCGTCGTCGTCGTCGTCGTCGTCGTCGTCGTCGTCGTCGTCGTCGTCGTCGTCGTCGTCGTCGTCGTCGTCGTCGTCGTCGTCGTCGTCGTCGTCGTCGTCGTCGTCGTCGTCGTCGTCGTCGTCGTCGTCGTCGTCGTCGTCGTCGTCGTCGTCGTCGTCGTCGTCGTCGTCGTCGTCGTCGTCGTCGTCGTCGTCGTCGTCGTCGTCGTCGTCGTCGTCGTCGTCGTCGTCGTCGTCGTCGTCGTCGTCGTCGTCGTCGTCGTCGTCGTCGTCGTCGTCGTCGTCGTCGTCGTCGTCGTCGTCGTCGTCGTCGTCGTCGTCGTCGTCGTCGTCGTCGTCGTCGTCGTCTACATTTTTACATTTTACATATTTACATGTTACATTTTAACATTTTTTATGATCAAGTCTTTCCCTTGCAACTGACCTGGTAGCCTCGTCTAGTATGAGGATGGATGGGATTTTCAGTAGAGCGCGGGCGATAGCTATCCTCTGTTTCTGGCCCCCAGACACTGTAACTCCTCTCTCTCCCCCAGAATGGTACTGTAGCCATCAGGGAACTGTCGGATAAAACTGTCAGTATTGGCCAGCCCAGCAACCTCGTACACCTGTGACAAAGATTAATTAAATTAGTAATACCAAACTAGTGACGGGTAATACAAACAAAGTAACATAGAATCAAACCAGCTACCTTCTGATTACAGCAGTACTATAATCACTCAACCACCAAGCTGACATAAAAACTTTTACTCATACCAGTACTAATAACGTTTTTAATATGTTACATTTTAACAAGTTACCTTTAAGCATGTTACATTTTAAAAGGTTACAATTTTACATGTTACATTTTTACATGTTACATTTTAATATGTTACATTTTAACACGTTACATTTAAGCATGTTACATTTTAAAATGTTACATTTTAACACGTTACATTTTAACATGTTACATTTTAAATTCTTATATTTCCACATATTACATTTTTACATGTTACATTTTAACATGTTTTACGATCAAGTCATTCCCTTGCAACTGACCTGGTAGCCTCATCTAGTATGAGGATGGATGGGGTTTTCAGTAGAGCGCGGGCGATAGCTATCCTCTGTTTCTGGCCCCCAGACACGGTAACTCCTCTCTCCCCCAGAATGGTACTGTAGCCATCAGGGAACTGTCGGATAAAACTGTCAGCATTGGCCAGCCCAGCAGCCTCGTACACCTGTGACAAAGATTAATTAAATTAGTAATACCAAACTAGTGAAAGGTAATACAAACAAAGTAACATAGAATCAAACCAGCTACCTTCTAATTACAAGGCGAGTACAGCAGTACTATAATCACTCAACCACCAAGCTGACATAAAAACTTTTACTCATACCAGTACTCATAACGTTTTTAATGTGTTACATTTTAACAAGTTACCTTTAAGCATGTTTCATTTTAAAAGGTTACAATTTTACATGTTACATTTTTACATGTTACATTTTAATATGTTACATTTTAACACGTTACATTTAAGCATGTTACATTTTAAAATGTTACATTTTAACACGTTACATTTTAACATGTTACATTTTACATTTTACATTTTAACATGTTTTACGATCAAGTCATTCCCTTGCAACTGACCTGGTAGCCTCGTCTAGTATGAGGATGGATGGGGTTTTCAGTAGAGCGCGGGCGATAGCTATCCTCTGTTTCTGGCCCCCAGACACGGTAACTCCTCTCTCCCCCAAAATGGTACTGTAGCCATCAGGGAACTGTCGGATAAAACTGTCAGCATTGGCCAGCCCAGCAGCCTCGTACACCTGTGACAAAGATTAATTAAATTAGTAATACCAAACTAGTGACAGGTAATACAAACAAAGTAACATAGAATCAAACCAGCTACCTTCTGATTACAAGGCGAGTACAGCAGTACTATAATCACTCAACCACCAAGCTGACATAAAAAACCGTCGTCGTCGTCGTCGTCGTCGTCGTCGTCGTCGTCGTCGTCGTCGTCGTCGTCGTCGTCGTCGTCGTCGTCGTCGTCGTCGTCGTCGTCGTCGTCGTCGTCGTCGTCGTCGTCGTCGTCGTCGTCGTCGTCGTCGTCGTCGTCGTCGTCGTCGTCGTCGTCGTCGTCGTCGTCGTCGTCGTCGTCGTCGTCGTCGTCGTCGTCGTCGTCGTCGTCGTCGTCGTCGTCGTCGTCGTCGTCGTCGTCGTCGTCGTCGTCGTCGTCGTCGTCGTCGTCGTCGTCGTCGTCGTCGTCGTCGTCGTCGTCGTCGTCGTCGTCGTCGTCGTCGTCGTCGTCGTCGTCGTCGTCGTCGTCGAGTCGTCGTCGTCGTCGTCGTCGTCGTCGTCGTCGTCGTCGTCGTCGTCGTCGTCGTCGGTCGTCGTCGTCGTCGTCGTCGTCGTCGTCGTCGTCGTCGTCCGTCGTCGTCGTCGTCGTCGTCGTCGTCGTCGTCGTCGTCGTCGTCGTCGTCGTCGTCGTCGTCGTCGTCGTCGTCGTCGTCGTCGTCGTCTACATTTTTACATTTTACATATTTACATGTTACATTTTTAACATTTTTTATGATCAAGTCTTTCCCTTGCAACTGACCTGGTAGCCTCGTCTAGTATGAGGAATGGATGGGATTTTCAGTAGAGCGCGGGCGATAGCTATCCTCTGTTTCTGGCCCCCAGACACTGTAACTCCTCTCTCCCCCAGAATGGTACTGTAGCCATCAGGGAACTGTCGGATAAAACTGTCAGTATTGGCCAGCCCAGCAACCTCGTACACCTGTGACAAAGATTAATTAAATTAGTAATACCAAACTAGTGACGGGTAATACAAACAAAGTAACATAGAATCAAACCAGCTACCTTCTGATTACAGCAGTACTATAATCACTCAACCACCAAGCTGACATAAAAACTTTTACTCATACCAGTACTCATAACGTTTTTAATATGTTACATTTTAACAAGTTACCTTTAAGCATGTTACATTTTAAAAGGTTACAATTTTACATGTTACATTTTTACATGTTACATTTTAATATGTTACATTTTAACACGTTACATTTAAGCATGTTACATTTTAAAATGTTACATTTTAACACGTTACATTTTAACATGTTACATTTTAAATTCTTATATTTCCACATATTACATTTTTACATGTTACATTTTTAACATGTTTTACGATCAAGTCATTCCCTTGCAACTGACCTGGTAGCCTCATCTAGTATGAGGATGGATGGGGTTTTCAGTAGAGCGCGGGCGATAGCTATCCTCTGTTTCTGGCCCCCAGACACGGTAACTCCTCTCTCCCCCAGAATGGTACTGTAGCCATCAGGGAACTGTCGGATAAAACTGTCAGCATTGGCCAGCCCAGCAGCCTCGTACACCTGTGACAAAGATTAATTAAATTAGTAATACCAAACTAGTGAAAGGTAATACAAACAAAGTAACATAGAATCAAACCAGCTACCTTCTAATTACAAGGCGAGTACAGCAGTACTATAATCACTCAACCACCAAGCTGACATAAAAACTTTTACTCATACCAGTACTCATAACGTTTTTAATGTGTTACATTTTAACAAGTTACCTTTAAGCATGTTTCATTTTAAAAGGTTACAATTTTACATGTTACATTTTAATATGTTACATTTTAACACGTTACATTTAAGCATGTTACATTTTAAAATGTTACATTTTAACACGTTACATTTTAACATGTTACATTTTACATGTTACATTTTAACATGTTTTACGATCAAGTCATTCCCTTGCAACTGACCTGGTAGCCTCGTCTAGTATGAGGATGGATGGGGTTTTCAGTAGAGCGCGGGCGATAGCTATCCTCTGTTTCTGGCCCCCAGACACGGTAACTCCTCTCTCCCCCAAAATGGTACTGTAGCCATCAGGGAACTGTCGGATAAAACTGTCAGCATTGGCCAGCCCAGCAGCCTCGTACACCTGTGACAAAGATTAATTAAATTAGTAATACCAAACTAGTGACAGGTAATACAAACAAAGTAACATAGAATCAAACCAGCTACCTTCTGATTACAAGGCGAGTACAGCAGTACTATAATCACTCAACCACCAAGCTGACATAAAAACCGTCGTCGTCGTCGTCGTCGTCGTCGTCGTCGTCGTCGTCGTCGTCGTCGTCGTCGTCGTCGTCGTCGTCGTCGTCGTCGTCGTCGTCGTCGTCGTCGTCGTCGTCGTCGTCGTCGTCGTCGTCGTCGTCGTCGTCGTCGTCGTCGTCGTCGTCGTCGTCGTCGTCGTCGTCGTCGTCGTCGTCGTCGTCGTCGTCGTCGTCGTCGTCGTCGTCGTCGTCGTCGTCGTCGTCGTCGTCGTCGTCGTCGTCGTCTACATTTTTACATTTTACATATTTACATGTTACATTTTTAACATTTTTTATGATCAAGTCTTTCCCTTGCAACTGACCTGGTAGCCTCGTCT